>NW_006400121.1:529299-551736 GCF_000299155.1 Elephantulus edwardii
GTCACAGGCTTCAGCATCACAGCAACCACGAGTTACCTCTGTACAGCAACGCACAGACCAGTGCTATACCACCTAGAAGAACGTTTGACAGGAGAACAATTTGAACCTAGCCGAAGGCCACAGATGAAAATCACCCACCTTCGGCTTGGTAGCATAATTTCCTTTCCACTAGGCCAATGTAGCTCTTTGTCGTTGTCATTGTTATTATTGTTTGATGCCATCGAGTCGTAGACGACTCATAGCAACCTTATGAACGAACAGCCTGAGCACTGTTCGTACTCTTATATTAGACAATAAAAAACCCAGAAAAACAGATCCATTGCTCTCAAATTGATTTGGATACATGAATAATCTCTTAGTTTTCAAGACTGTATTTTGTTTTTACCAAATTTTTATTGGTTTGCATACAATTATTGATATACATTGTGTTTCATACAATCTCTCATTCAACTGCATTTTGCTCATGCATATTGGGGGTAGATTCATGAAAGCATGTAAGCCAGCTACTTCATGCTTTATGCCTTAATATGTCCATTTTGTTATTTTTAGGTGCCATCGAGTCAAGTATGACTCATAACAACCCTATGAACAACAGATCTGAACCCTGTTGTATTTTCTGTGTCATCTTCACACTCTCTGACACTGTGTCCATCCTCCTGGTCAAGGGTCTCCCTCTTCTTCACCAAGATTCTACCTTTCTGAGCAACATCTCTCTCTTCCATGAAAAGCCTTTCCTATAAACATGCCCAAAGTATGTGAGATGAAGCCCCATCAGCTTTGCCTTCAAAGAGCACTCTAGCTGTACTCTCTCCAATATATATTTGTGGATTCTTTTGGCTGTCCATAGCATGTTCAGTGCTCTTCTCCAACACCACAGTTCAAACGTATCAATTCTTCTGTCATCCTTATTCTTTACCCAGTTCTCAGATGCATATCAAAGGATCAGAAAGACCATCGCCTGAATCAGATGCACCTTAATCCTCAAAATTACATCAGTACTCCTCAATGATTTGGAGAAGTCCTTAATTTCAGACCTTCCCAGTGCCATATGACTCCTGATTTCCTGACTGCTAGTACCAAGGGTGTTAACTGTGGGTCCAAGAAAGACAAAGTTATTGATAGTTTCAATCTTATTTCCATCTATCATGACCTTGTCTATTGCTCCAGTGGTAAGAAACTTTTTCTTGACATTGAGATGCAATCCATATCACAGGCTGCATTTTTTTAATCTTCTGCAACAAGTGCTTCAAGTCTTCCTCACTTTAAACAAGCAAGGATGTGTTATCTACATAACACAGGTTATTGATGAGTCTCCCTCCGATTTTGATGCCACATTCCTCTTCATAGTGTCCAACTTCTCGAATAATCTGCTCAGCATACAGACTGAATAGGTATGGAAAGAGACTACAACCCTGACACATTCCTTTTTTTCCATTGTAAACTATGTAGTGTTTCCTTGCGCTGTTTACAGAACAGCCTCCTGGTTCAGGTATAGGTTTTGCATGAGCACAGTCAAGTGTTCTAACATTCTCATTCTTCTCAATGTTAGCCATAACTTGTTGTGATCTACACAGTCCAATGTCTTTACATAGTTTATTACAAATAGACATTCTTCTGGTATTATTTTCAGCCAGGATCCACTGACATTTGCGATGATATCCCCAGTGCCACAGCCTCTTCTCTCCAAATCCAGCTGGAATTTCTGGCAGTTCCCTATCTATGTACTGCTCTAGCCAATTTTTAATGATCTTCAGCAGTGTTTTGCTTGCATGTGCTATTAACGATATTGTTCAATAGTTTCCACACTCTGTTGGATTACCTTTCTTGGGAATGGAACAAATACGGATCTCTTCGAGTCACTTGGTCAGATAGCTGTCCTCCAAACTTCCTAGCATTGACTGGTGAGCATGTCCAGGACTGTATTTGTTAGTTGCAACATTACAATTGGTTTAACATCTATTTCTAGTGCTTTATTTCCATCAGTGGAGCCTGAATTTCTTCCTTACCATTGACTTTTGTTCATAAAGTAATTCCTGAAATACTTCTGTGTCAACAAATTTTTCTTGGTACAGTGCATCTGTGTATTCCATTCATCTTCGTTTGATGCTTTGTGGATCATTCAATATATTGCCCATAGTATTTTTCAGTATCATGACACAAAGCTTAAATTTGTTTTTCTGTTCCAGCTCTCTGCACATTCCATTATAATATTATGCTTTGTCTTCTTAAGCTGCCCTTTGAAAGCTTCTATTTAGTTCTTTTACTTAGACAAGTTTCCCCTTTGTTTTAGCTTCTTGACAAACTAGTGGAATTTTTAGAGTCCCCTGAGACATCCATTTAGGTTTTTCTTTCTCCTCTGTCTTTGTACTGGCCTTTTGTTTTCTTCATGGACGAGATCCTTGCTATCACCCCATAATTAAACTAGTCTTCAATCATTGGTATTCAGTGCTTCAAACCAATTCTTAAGATGATCTTGAAATTCAGATGGAATAGATTCAAGATCATATCTCAATTGTTGTGGACTTATTTTAATTTTCTTTGGCTCAATTTGAACTTGCTCATGAGGAACTGATGGTCTGACCCACAGTACACCCCAGACCTAGTTTTGAGCACCAGTATTGAGCTTCTCCAAAAATTTCCTTCCACAGATATAGTCAATCAGATTCCTATGCAGGTCATCAGGTGAGGTCCATGTGTAAATCGCCTTTTGTGTTTTTAAAAAAAATTATATATGCAATGAATAATCTCTGAAAAGACAAATCCATTCATTTTATTTACAACTTTATTTCTATCACTAAGATCACATTTTCCAACTACTATTTCTTCTTCACTATTTCCAACTTTTGCATTCCAGTTACCAATTATCATTAACCTCTTATTTCGAACCTCTTGTTTTAAGTAGTTGCATTCTGGAAAGTAGGCTACTTTTATTTAATTAAAAATGAAGTGGAAGGTGTTTCGTACTTTTGTTTTCAGTAACAATCAAGTGTAAGCTGTTTGGTCATTTTGATTTAATTAACCATCAGTTGTGGGCTAGAAGCATCTTGTTTAAACCAATTAGGAACTGGTAGATGGGTCTTTGTAATTAAAAATTGGTTTGTGCAGGCCCTCTGGGGCCTGGTGTGAAGATTAATTTGCTCTAAGAGTTACAGACTAAATTGTCAGTTTGTTGTGTGGGGAGCGGGGGAAGACATTGTTGTAACTGGTACAGCACTTATCAGTCAGTTAACAGTAGTGACATAACTTGTCAGTTACTGTGATATTGAAAGTTATGCCACTGGTGTGTCAAACACCTCAAGGGTTGCCCATGGTGGACAGATTTTAGGAGAGCTCTCAGATAAAGACAGACTGGGAAGTAGGATTGGCCACCCCCTTCTTCAACAATGGACCTTTGAAAATTCTATGAAGAGTAGAGGATTATGGATTGGTATAGCAGTAGTGGTAGAGCTCAAATTGTAAGTCATTTGAAATGAGGAAAAATAATGATAAACATGGGTAAATAACGAACATGGAATGTACATAGTTTGAATGTTGGAAAACTAAATTTTGGAAAATGAAATGGAAGGATGAAACATTTCCATACTAGGTTTTAGTGAGTCTACCTTTGGCCACTTTGAATCAGATAATCATACAGTATACTATGTAGGGAATTAAAAACAGATGAAGAATGGTGTTGCATTCATAGTTACAAAGTGCATTTCAAGTTCTATCCTGAAGTACAATGTTGTGAGTGAGAGGATATTATCCATTTGCATCCAAGGAAGATCCCTTACTATGACTAATAATCAAACATCTGCTCCTACATCTAGAATCAAAGAGGAAAAAACTGTAAACTTTTACTAAATCTTGCAGTCCCAAATTGACCAGACATTCAATCAAGATGCATTAATTCCCATTTTAGACAGTAAATTTCTGATCTGCCTATCCACATCAAACCAGTACTCCAAGGGAAGAACATATGCCTTTGCTGAAGAAGATTCTGTTCACTGTGGAAACTCAGAGCATCTGCATCCACAAGCACATTCCAGTCCAGAGCAAGCCATGATGTTTCAGGAATCCAGACCACCTCATGCTATTGGGTTGGCAAAGCATGCAACTTCTTATCACTAAGCCATCTGAGCTTTCTCTAATACTTAAATAAGTATTTATTGCTTCCTTAATAAGTCTAAGACTTACTTATTACAGTTTTAATAAGTAAGACTATAAGTAGTGAATTATAGGTTGTTATACGCAACACAAAGAGCTCTGATGGCACAGTAGGTTAACTGTTGGACTGTTAACTTAAAGGCTGGCAGTTTGAACCCAGCAGCCTCTTCCTATTAAGATTTACAATTTTCGAAATGCATGGAAGGTGATCATGAGTCAAAATACTAGGAAGACAATGCTGGTATTTTGGACACTATGTAGGTAGGTTGATTCTCTTTCCTTGCATTTAGGATGGAATTATGATTGTCTTGACCAATGACGTATGACAGAAGTGATGCCATATAAGTACTGAAGTTAGATTTTAACAAAACTGGAAGTTTCTACCTTGATGGTTAGAAGAAGCTTGAGTAAACAAGAAAAAAGTTAAACTACCCTATGGCAAAGTCTTAAAACTAAAATGAACAGTAGTGAATGTAGCTCAGTAGGCTCACTTTAGCTCTGCCAAGATGTCAAAGTGGGTGTGTGTGTGTGTTTTGAATCTTTCTTACCACACTATTTGCCAGGTGAGTGTCACTAGGTGACCACAAACAAAAGTGTAAGACTACTAAAAATCACATTTGCTATGACTTGAATCAAATACTAAAAATCACATTTGCTATGACTTGAATCAAACCTTGACATAAAGCCATGAAATATCTTAAACACTAAGTTTTGGGAGGTGATTTTTAGATGCAGCAATAAAAACCAGGAGTAGATATTAAAAGTATAAAAATATTTAACCTGATTTGAGCTGGATCACCTCAATATTTATAAAATTTGATGATTTATTTTTATAGAGTTCTGTTTATATAGAAAAAATTAAAGCATTTTAAACCACGTATAAGTCATATTGGCCCATTAAAACATACCATCCAAATTTCCTTCTGGTTTCAATGATCTCTGTGGAGATATGTCCCTAAACTTTGGACTTGGAATCTCAATAGGAGGAGAATCAATAGTAGTTGCATTTATTTCAAGTGTGACACATTGTTCTTTTTCTTCTCCGATGATTAATGGTTTACTTTTTTCTTCATTTGGAGAAATCGCTGTTAAAACAAAATATGAAGAATTATGCTATGTTTTTAAAATGACTTGAACTTTACTTTTACTTATTATGCTGGCATTTAGAGCATTACAATCCAAAGAGAAAGCTATAGATTCGGAGAAAAATTTTGGAAATGCTATTTTTTTTTGTTATGAGTTTAATATAAGAATATATAAAGAACATTACAACTTAACAATAAAGATGACAAATACTCTAATTTAAAAAAAAAAAACCCAACAAAGAAAATTATCACCGAAGTTAAAACAGAATAAGACCAAAAAAGTACATACAAAAACACTCAATGTCATTAAATCACAAAAATCAAACCAGCTACCTTTGGTACTGGCAGTTGGTGACCATGTTTTATGAAGTGGAACTGTTTGCTCTCTAAGCTTTTCAATGATTTTGATCTTTAAGGAAGTCATTTACCAGGTCTTTCTTCCAAGCTATCTCTGGGTGGTTTCACACTCCTAATATCTTAGTCCTAAGTGCTTATTGCTTGTGCTACCCAGGGATTTCTTAATAGATTTCTTCAAAATCACTACTTCAAGGATAGCTATGATCAAAAAGGCAAGGGGGGGGGGAAGTTACTGACAAGGCTGTGAGGAAATTGGACCCTTAGCCATTTCCAGTGGAAAGACAAAGTTACAAAGCTGTTGGAGAAAAGAGTTTGATAGTGCCTCAAAAATGCAATCATAGGATTTCCATATGACCTAGCAACCTCAAACCTAGGACTATAACCCAAAGAATTCAAAGTAGGAAGAAAACTAGGAATCTATTAGAAAATAAGTGTAAGACAACAGAAATAAGACTAAATGGCTAAAGAATTGGAAGACAATAATCAAAACAGTTCTTATATAGTAAATTATTTAATACACAAAACGATGTTTGGTAATAGTGCTTTCATTCTATATATGGAAAACTCAGCTCTCAGAGGAACATGCCCATGGTTGTTGAAGAAGTGCAGAGCCAGAATGTGAACTATAGTTTATTCTCTATAACATCAAGCAGGCATCACAAACACATTAATTATATCTTTGTCTTTGTGTATCAAGTCTTCTTCATCTTTAGTCTACCTCAAAACCAACATGTTCTCTTTGTGGCTTCCACAGAGTAAAGCTTCCTTTTATGAGGCACCATGAATTTTGGCTATAACATCTCATGGACTTTCCTATATGTATCTATTCCCTTCATGATAAGAAGTGTAACTTTTTTGTTTTAAAAATTCCTATCTAAAGCATCTATTTTTAAATAAGTAGAGTCAGGAAAATTTTAAAAGAAGATGTTAAATCTGGGAATTTCTTCTTAACTATAGAAGAAAAACCATTTAAATATCTCTGCTTACATCTGAACTTATGTGTATTTTCATTTTTGCCTTTTTCATATAATACTGTAATTTGTTTTTCTTTTTTTCTATCCTCTGTCAGCAAGAATGATTTTTTCTTTTTGTAGGCTTACAACCAAAATACAACAGAGCCTATACCTAATAAATAGTTGATGAATCTAAAAACAAAAGTCATCTATTATTTCTTTCTTCTAATTCAAAGTAAACAGATTATTAATGGAGTGTGAAGAGGTCTATTTCATGCTGAATAAATATTATTATACATCAAAATGTTTATACTTGATAAAAAATTTATATAAGAGAAATAAGAACGTAATGTTTTATAGACAGTGTCAATCAGTTCTTTTTGATACAGTGATTCTGTGTATTCCCTCCACATTCTCCTAATACTTTCTGGGTCATTTCATATATTGCCCATAGCATCTTTAAATATTGTGACTCGAAGTTTAAATTTGCTTTTTAGTTTTCTCAGCTTGAGAAATACAGAGCGAGTTTTTCCCTTCTGATTCTCCAATTCCAGCTTTCTGCACATTCCATTGTAATACTTTTCTTTGTTCTCTTGAACTGCCATTTGATATCCTCTATCCAGCTCTTTTACTTTGGCATGTTTTCCCTTTTAATCTGTATGTTGAGCAAATTACTCGAGAAATGGGACTCTATGAAGAGCAGTGTAGCATCAGGACTGGAGGGAGACTCAAATAACCTGTGTTATGCAGATGACACAATCTTGCTTACTGAAAGAGAGGAGGACTTGAAGCACTTGTTGCAGGTCAAAGAATGCAGCCTGTGGTGTGGATTCCATTTCATTGTCAAGAAAACAAAGATTCTTTCCACTGGACCAACAGGCCACATCATGATTGGTAGAGAAGAGATTGAAACTGTCAACAACTTCATCTTACTTGGATCCACAATTAATGCCCTTGGTACCAGCAGTCAGGAAATAAGGAGACACACCACACTGGGAAAACCTGCAGTTGGGGACTTCTCCAAATTACTGAGTGATGTCCTTTTGAGGACTACGATGCATCTGATACAGGTAACGCTCTTTCTGATCACTTGCTATGCACCTGAGAACTGGACAAAGAATAAGGATGACAGAAGAATTGATGTCTTTGAGCTGTGGTGTTGGAGAAGAGCACCGAACATCCTATGGATGGTCAAAAGAACAAAGAAATATGTCTTTCAGAGGATTCAGCTAGAGTGCTCTTTGGAGGAAAGAATGATACAGCTTTGCCTCACATACTTTGGGCATGTTGCTAAAAGGGGCTATTCCTTGGAGAGGGACATGATAAAGGGTGGAAGTTTGGCGAAGGAAAGAGGAAGATCCTCAACCAGGTGGATTGACACAGGGACTGTTCCAATGGGCTCTAGTGTGTCAGGAAGTACAAAGATGGAATATGATAGAACAGGGTTCAGATCTGTTATTCAAAGGGTCATTATGAGTTGTACTTGACTTGACGGCACCTAACAATAACAACAATAAAACCAATAGCTCTCTTGAGCATGGATACATGTAGACTTTTCTGACTACAAAATAATCTGAAATTTATTTCAGTATTTCTGAAAATACTTTTTAGTCTGGCAACATTTCTATACTTCATAAATAAGAAATTTTGATAAAAAACTCAGACAAGAATGTTAATTTATTAACTCTCATTTTTTCACTAACTCTTTTATTTTTTTTTTACTTATTGACATGTAAGTGCACAACTTCTTAACATAAAAGAACACACAAGTTAGTTACAAATACACACACTTTCTGTTAGGGGCCTCTTCCCACAAAATTATATGTATGTTATAATTTAAACTGGCTTTTTGCCTTTGCTATTATAGAAGATGTGGGAAGCATTGGATTCTGGAGGGTGGGATGTTTTGTGTTGGCTGAGGGTCAGGTGTGGACTGTTTTTATTTTGTTCACAATTGTGTGTGAGCCAATTTTACTTGCTAGATTTAGCTAACAATGAACTGTGGGCCGAAGCAGCTTGTTTAGAATCAATAGGACCTGGTGGAGGGTCTTGGTATTTAAAAGTCGGTTGTGCCCTTGGGCTTGGTGTTAATTGTGTTTGGAACTTACTGGTGTTTGGGACTAACACCGGTACAGAACTGGGTTGTCAATCTGCTGTACTGACATAATGTGGGGTTGCTGTGATGCTAAACACCGTGTCATTGTGTACCCATGGTGGACAGTGTTTGGTGGAGCTCCCAGACTAAGACAGGCTTGGAAGCAGAAGTGGCATCCACAACATGCCTCAGCAAACTCTATGAACTTAGGGAAATGATGACAGTTATAGAACAGGGATCAGGCCTTTTGTTCATAGCGTCGCTATGAATCGTGTTTTGACGTGACAGCACTTAACCACAACATTATTATAGAAGAAACTGGAATAATTAATGGCTAAGAGATTTACCCTTAAGAAGGAAAGAGCAACCTAGTTTTTTCAGTTCAATAGCCCCTGTACAGTTCATTTTGCTGGCTAACTGTAAGCATCTGGTTTGGTTTTTTTTTTTTTTTGGAACATGTGAAGAGCCTCACCTCCTTTGTTACTTTTCGTCCAGCTTTGAATATGAGTATCCTCCTAAGCTTTAAGAAGAGATAGAGAAAGATGTAGAAAGAAAAAGAGAGAGCATGCAGAGTGACATATTAAAACCTAGGCCCAACTCCCAAAATGCAAAAACTATTTTCTACTTCCTCATCATCTAAATAAACTACCAAGTCTCAAAACACTGATTTTATATATGGACAGTCTTCTTCATGAATAGCAAACATAGCCCAAAAAACCAAATCCACAGTCATTGCCTCAATTCTGACTGGCAACCTGTTAGAACAGAATAGAACTGCCCTGTTGGGTTTCCAAGTCTGTAATCTACAGAAACAAACTAGCACATTTTAGTTTTCTTTATCAAAAGGAACTATATAATACCATAATCCAAAGACTCATAGATAATGTTTCTCTCCTGCTTCACTGTAACTCAACTTCTCCTATTAAGAAATATGTTTGTCATATCAACTAATGATAATTGTAGTTAATCTAATTCCTGAATCCACTATTCATTTCACTGGATTGTTCCTCTATCTTTCTTCATTTAATACATTTTCTACTTTTCAGACTCTCCTCACAGACATTTTCTCTGTTGTT
The DNA here is from genome assembly GCF_000299155.1 of Elephantulus edwardii. Lineage (NCBI taxonomy): Eukaryota > Metazoa > Chordata > Mammalia > Macroscelidea > Macroscelididae > Elephantulus > Elephantulus edwardii. The sequence continues at coordinate 539,012 of NW_006400121.1, forward strand.
TCAGATAGCTTCCAGATCAAATGAGGTAAAATCTCAAGATCACCCACTAAAAACAATTTACAAAAGAATACGAACATTGTCCATCTAAAAAGAATATATAAAACAAAATTATAATATCTTATAAATAATTCACTTAAAATAGAAACACCTTTCCACAAACTCTATTTTTTAATCACTAATTTCTAGTATAGAAAAATAAGTGGTCTTTGCTTACCACTTCTAACAGTCATGCTTTCCAAAAGTTCTGTCTGAAGTTGTAGTTCAGCTTCTCCAAGTATCTTCAGAACAGAATCTGTAGGACTTTTGCCCCAAACTTTTCTTGGAGATCCACCAGGATCTAATTTAATAACCTCTCCAACTGTGTTTTCTATTAGAAAAAGAGAAAAATAATTTTCAATGATGGAACATAAAAATACTGTGTTATAAAGCTTGGACTCTGTCCTCAAATGAATGCTTCATGAGAAAACGTTTGTCTCACAAAGAGCATATATATGATAATGCTTGAAATAAAACAGTCATAACTAGCCATAAGAACGAAGTCTATAATTTCCCTTTTTAGGAGAATATGAAACAAACCATGTCTTTATAAATTTAATTTTAAAAAACAAAACATATTGAAAAAGCAGAAAAAGTATTTCTAAGTAAATATATTTTATCACCTAACTTATACTTCTGTCTGACAACAATTTTAGTTAAACCATAGTAATAAAATTTAGCAAACCAAAATCAGAAAATGACCACTCAAGTTTGAAATATTCATATCTTTAGAACATTTTATAATAATATGTGAAGTATACAGCTACCAAGCCATAATAAATAAAATATAACATCAGATGTTAAGGTATACAAGTTATACAAACTTTCAATGGTATCATAAAAAATATTGCTATTAATCTATTGCAACTCACCGAAATGCTACAATATAGGTAGAACTTCCCAACAGAAACTGTCAACTATGCCTTTTACAGAGGTAGACTACCACATCTTTCACCTGTTGGGTGATTGGTGAGTTTTAACTACATAACATAATAGACATGAACGAAAGTTTATGTGTTATTTCTCTGGCAGAGAATGTATGTAATTCAGTAGGTAATAATCCATTTTGAACAGATAAAATGATTAGTAATGGCGAATTTTCAAGTTCCTTTGCTTGCAGAAAGTGAAGACAACTTGAAGCCCTTATTGTAGAAGATCAAAGACTATCTAGTCTTCAATATAGGTTACATCCCAACATCAAGAAAACAAAAATTCTCACCACTTGAACAATAAACACCACCATGAAAGATGGAGAAAAGAATGAAGTTGTTTCATTTTACATGGATCTACAATCAATACTCTTGAAAGCAGCAGTCAAGAAATCAAAACCCATGTTATACTGAGGATATCTGCTGTCAAGGCTTCTCCAATGTTCTAAAGAGCAAGGATGTTAGCTTAAAGATTAAGGTGCATCTGATTCAATCCATGGGATTTTCAACCACTTCTATGTTTTTAAAGTTGGACAATGAAGATCAGGAAGATCAGAGAAGAATTGGTTCATTTAAACTATGGTGTTAGCAAAGAGTACTAAATGTATCATGAAATGCCAAAATACCAAACAAATCTGTCTGGAAGAAGACAGGAGTGTTCCTTAAAGGCAAGGATGGTAAAACTTCATCTCACTTACTTTGGGCATATTTTCAGGTGTAACCAGTCCTTGAAGAGAGACATCATGGTAGGAAAGGTTGAATTTTAGAAAAGACAGACTCTTAAGGAGATGATTTGACACAGTCACTACCATCATGATCCTAGGTAGGAAAGAGATCATGAGGACAGTGCAGAATATGGCAAAGTTTAGATCTTTTGTTCATAGTTACTATAAATTGTGGTCAACAGTACATAACAACATTAGTGGAGAACTAAAAGTGGACCTCTTGCGGCCTACTAGATAGAAAGTTGTACTGTGAACAAAAAGGTAGGCAGATCAAATATAATAACTGCTTCTAGGGACAAAGATAGGCAATCTCCTCTGATGCCATTTATATCTTCTGAAAACCCAATGGAGGGTCAGCTATGAGTCTCTTCTGACTCTACAGCAATGAGCCTGAGTGTTCTGACTTAATGAGGAAATAAGAATGGCAGTTCTGGTGGTCTGTTGGTAAGAAACTATGTTGTAATCTCAAAGGCCCATGGTTCAAATACACCAGCTGCTCTGCAGGATGTTGTTGTTAAGTGTTATTGAGTCATAGGCACCTCATAGCGACCCTATCAACAAAAGTCCTCAACACTTGTGTGACTTTCGTCCTTTCTCCAGGTTCAAAGGGTTTCTGGAGGCAAGCTATTATGGAAGTGGATGCCACTCCTGCTTCCAAGCTTGTTTTAATCAGGGAGCACCACCAAACACTGTCTGCCATGGCAACCATTATCTCATTTGACACATCAGTGTCACAGCGTTCAGCATCACAGCAACCACAACATACCTCTGTACGGTAAGTGGACACACCAGGGCCATCTGACCTTTGACTTGGTAGCTCTGCAGGATAAGGATGTGCAATCTCCTCTTGTTTGATTTACTGCCTTGGAAAATCTGCTGGATGGTAAACTATGGTTTAGTTCTGATTCTACAGTACTTAACAACTTAAAAAGAAGGATGGGACAAGAAGAAGGGGTGCTTAGCAATTCCTCTCCTGATTTCCAGACTGCTGGTACTGAGGGTGTTGACTGTGGATCTAAGTAAGAGGAAATCATTGACAGTTTAAATTCTTTCTCATCTTTCAAGTTGTTGCCTATTGATCCATTGGTAAGGACCTTCATTTTCTTGTTATTGATACATAATCCAGACTGAAGGCTGCAGTCTTTGATCTTCTGCAGCAAGCATTTCAGCACCTTCTCACTTTCAGCAAACAAAGTTATGTCATCTGCAGAACATGGGTTTTAATGAGTCCATACTCAGTAGAAAATTCAAATATTCTACAGTTCTTCTTGTATTGTTTTTGTACCTTTGCACTGTTCAGTACACAGTTCTAGAAAGAGTAGTCATATCCTCCCTCAACTGAATTTATTCTCTCTACATCAAAGGAATATAAGTCAGGTTTTGTTATTATCTGGGAATTCCATTATTCTCCTTTTCTTTAAGCAATTTCCCCCGACTGGATTTGTCAACATCTTTGTTGAGCATCAACTGAATATGAAGAACAGGTCTGACTCTTGGTTCTATTTTTCAACCATCTTTTTTAAAATGTGTTGCTCCTTCTTGTTGTTGTTAGGTGTTGTGGGGTAAATTAATGTTCTCAGTGACTGTGAACAACAGATCTGAACCTTGCTCTATCCTCCAGCATCCTCATGTTCTCTGGTGTACTTGAGTCCATTTTTTCAGTTACTTTGTCAATCCATCATCATAAAGATGAAGGGAATACAGAGAGTCACTGTACCAAAAAGAACTGGCTGGTACTAAAATATGTCAGGAAGTACCATATCATTAAGATCCAAGGGTAATGAAGGAAATTAAAGCTGCACTGAAGGCATTTCTAAAAATAAGGCCTCAGGAACCGAGGTGATAACAATTGACATATTTCAAAAGACAGATACAGCCCTTACCAGTCTACGCCAAGAAATTTGGAGAATAGCTGCCTGACCAACAGACTAGATTGTTGTTGCTGTTGTTGTTGTTATGTACCAGTCACCTGCGACACAGTGACCTTTTTACAACAGCCCAAAACCCTGCTCTACCCTTTGCCAATCTTATTGTCTCTGATACACCTATTCCCATTACTCTAGTCATTGAACCAAATCATCCCATCAAAAGTCTTCTTCTCTTGCACTGTCCCTCCATTCTTCCAAGAATGAAGTACCTCTCCAAGGATTGATAGCGCCTTGCAACAAGTCCAAAGTATTTCAGACGGAGCTTCAGAATCCTTGTCTCCAAGGAGCAGCTTGATCTCACCCTCTCCAGGACAAATTTATTTGTGCTCTTAGCAGTCCATGGTAATTCAATACTCTTCTCCAGCACCACAGCTCAAAGGCATCAATTCTCCTTTTATCATCCCTAGTCAATGTCCAGCTTTCTGATGAATAGCAAGTAATTGCAAAGAAAATGGCTTGTATCAGCTGCACTTTGGTGTCCAGACTGACAATGTTGCTCTTAAGTACTTTGGAGAGGTCTCTCACAGCAGACTTTCCCAGTGCAATTCGTCTTTTCATTTCCTGGCTGCTGGTACCATGAGTGTTGATTGTAGAGCCAAGTAAACTGAGGCCGTTAACAATTTCAGTCTCTTCACCATCTATCATGACACTGCCAATCGGCCTGGTGGTGAGAATCTTTGTTTTCTTAACGTTGAGCTTCAATTCATATAGAAGGCTGCAGTCCTTGACCTTCTGCAGCAAGCACTTCAGGTCCTTTGTGAGGCTGCTTCAAGAACCAGAAGTTTAATTAAGTTGTACACAGAATTGATATACACTGCAGTTAACCTGCCACTTGGGCCCAACTATGCCAGAGATATTAAGGATGGTAGAGGATAGGACAGTGTTCAGATCAGTTGTTGTTCATAGAGTTGTTATGAGCTGTATTAGACTCGATAACACCTTAAAACCACCACCATAGAAAAGGTCTTAAAAGCACTGGAAGAAACAAGATCCAGAGTTTATACTGTACCAAAATAGTTCCTATTCCCATCAGACATAAAAGAAAATCTTATAATTTACCAGACATCAGAAGGCTTTCCAGTTCAATTAGATCTATCTACTAATGCTGTGCAAATCATTAAAGAAGGGGAACTTTAAAGAAGAATGAATCATAAGATTCAGAGACTCATCCACAGCCTATTTTATCAACAAACTTTTCAAGAGATGACACAAACTTTTTTCCTGAAAGAGAGAAGGACTTGAGGCACTTGCTGCAGAAAGATAATCAAGGACTACTGCCTTCAATATGGATTATATCTCACCATCAAGAAAACAAAAATCCTCAAAACCAGGGCAATGGGACAGATGGAGGAAATACTAAAAAATAACAATTTGGAATTCTATACTCAGAAAAATATCTTTGCAAAATGAAGATAAAACCTTTAGAGATGTGTAAAAGCTGAAAAAATTAATCACTAATAGAAGCGCAATAATAGAAATGTTAACGGGACTCTACAATACCGACACAGGTTTGGTAAAGCTTTCAGTCAATGAAAATTCTTGCTAGTTAATGTGAAAAGACTCAAAATGAGGGAAGAAACAACTGCAAACATTCATTCATGACTGGAAGACTGAAGTATGAATCTACGAAAACAAAGTCATTAAAAATGGGACACTTAAAGATTAATATCTTAGGCATTACTGAGATGAAAAGGGATAATACTGGCCATTTTGATTCATGCTACCACATGATTTACTAAGAATGACAAAATGAAGAAGAATGGAATTGCATTTATTTTCAAAAAGAGCATTTCAAGAACTATCCTGAGGTACAAGTCTACCAGTGATAGAATACTACTAACCATAAGCATAAAAAGACAACCTGTTATTACAAGTAATATTTAAAATATGCACCAAATATTAAAGCCAAAGATGAAGAAATTGAGGATTTCTACCAACTTCAGCAGTCTGAGATGGATCAAACATGTAATCAACATGTAACAATGGTGACTAGAATATAAAAGTTGAAAACAAACAAGGTGGATGAGAAGTTGAAAAATACGACCTTGCAGACAGAAAATTGGGTCAGAAATAGCTAAATAGAATTTTGTACAACGGTACTTCTATGTAGTTTGTTGCTTCTACCATATTATATTTGAATTAAAATTGTTGCTTTATGGTTTTTCTTATCACTTAATGGAAAAGAGTATATATGAACCATTATTGAACACATACTGTTTAAAATGTGTGTCTGATAAGAAGGTTAAAAAATGTGTAGTGATGAAGAAAGTATAAACAAAAACTCTTTTCACTTTTCTCTAATGTAAGAAGATATTATAAAAAAGTTTATCAAGAACTTACTTAAAACCTTTCTAGTTTAGTCAAACTTGCCTTTTAGAATGTAAGTTCACAGGGCACATATATTTAGTTTTATGGTAGCTATTGTTCCCTGCTGTATCTCTAGTGCCTGGAACAATATATGTAATACACTTGTGGTGCTGGTTATGTGCTGTTGGAACCGATTCACAGGTGACCCTCCAGAAGTTTTTTAGTACCTGGGATGTGGAGCAGGGGGACTGATTAATATATTGAGTACTTAATTATTATTTGCTAAATGAATAAATTATTTAGTTAGATCTTCTTAACATTCTTGCTGAATAAATATCCATGTGACTTACCTGAGAACCAAAGTTCATTACCCTGATTCTTACATAGAGAGTTCTAGTGGCCTAGTGTTTTATTAAAATAAAACTGTATTTTAATATGTACAGAAGCAGCTGTGCAATCATCCCAACGGCACATGGTTAGAATTCATCAGCTGCTCTGTGGGAGATGAATGAGCAATCTCCTTCCTTGTGCTGTACTGCCTCTGAGAGCCTGCTGGAGGATCAGCAATGGGTCTGTTCTGACTCGACGGCACAAAACAATAACAGAATAATCTGATATGGTATGAAGAACAAATACGTATCATGAATTTCCTCTCCAGAGTGCACATTTTCATAATAAAAATCTTTGCTATTCTTAAAAGTAACAGTCTCCTCCATTCCGTTTTACTGTGTGCAGAGACACGTCTCAGTTCCTGTAAGTCTCCTCCTTTAGATAGGCTTATGTTGTTGTTATGTGCCGTTGGGTCGCTTGCGACTCATAGCGACCCTATGTACAACAGCCCTAATCTCTTCTCTGTCCTGTGCCAATTGCACCGTCTCCGACACACACATCCCCATTACCCCAGTCACTGAATCAATCCACCTCATAGGGGGCCTTCCCCTTCTGCGCTGTCCCTCTCCAAGGACCTGACCCTCCTTGCAACATGTCCAAAGTATGTTAGACGGAGCCTTAGAATCCTTGACTCCAAGGAGCAGCCGGTTTGACCCTTTCCAGGATGAATCTATTTGTTTTCGTAGCAGTCCATGGTACCCTCAATACTTTTCTCCAGCACCACAGCTCAAAGGCATCAATTCTCCTTCTATCCTCCTTGGTCATTGTCCAACTCTCTGATGCATAACAAGTGATAGCAAAGAACATGGCAGATAGGCTTATACTTGTGCTAAATCAAAACAGGATATAGTAGTTTTATACACACTTGCAGTGGCAGAGAAGGATGAATCCAATGTTAATTCATCCAGAGGAATCACAAGTTGACCTCCTGCTTCCCACTTCTTACGATCAGATGAAACTGGTTTTTCTCCTTCCCGTTCTTTGGCATCTTCATGAACAATTATCTTACAAGTGTCAGAGCAATGATGATTTCCTTTTTCATCTTCTTGTGCTCTCAGGTTTTGGTTTAATCTACGTAGTATTTCTCGTTTACTCTGAAAGAGTTACAATCTTATTTTAATATGTATATGGATCAAGTAAAATGATTGACAATGAAATTTTGAAAACTGTACTTACTGAAATAGTGCTACAGGTCTTTTGCATTTCTTCTGAGGTTTCCTGGGTATCACCTAAGCTGTCCTTTGAACACAAATAGTTACATAATAATGAATAATGTTCTTTTAAAAGTATTTTCTTTTTTTAAATGTTATACTTGTTACTTTTAAATCAATTTCTTCTTATGAATATTTTTAATCTTTTAAAAGGGTAACACAATTTCTTGCATTACCAGCAAAGAGAAATATTTAAATGTTACCAACTAATAGACACTTTGTAGTGGAAGGGCCAATTCTCAATTTCATACATAGATTACAGATAACAGAACTATTTCTTTCTTCTTAGATCCAATTTTTTGTAATCTTTAGTCAGTGTTACAAATACTTATTAATATACACTTTTAATCAGAAGTAGGGATATTTTTTACATATAAAGTAATTTAAGTGGTATTTAAATTTCATATATATAAATTTGAGGATAGGCTTTTCTCTCTTAAAAAAAGATGCAATGAAAATGAGTTCTGAACCACTGTACTTATAATAAAAAATTTTTGTCTTTTGACTAGTCTAATAAGAATAATCTAGGCCATATGTAATTTTAAATTCTACAAAAATGAGGAAATCAGTAGTTATTTAAAAAGAGTGAAAGCAAAAATATCTAGGCTATGTATACAGTTTATGCAAGAAATATTATCAAAGTTTTAGGTAAGTGATTTCACTAAAAAAAAGTAAAAAGAAAAATAATCTAGTTATATGGATTACCTCAAAATTTGTAAAACTGGACAAAAATACAAAAGCATTTATAGGTCAATTTTAAAAGTAGTGCATATACATGAGACAAAGAACATTTTATCCAGTAAAGCAGTCAGGAATTAGTAGCACTACAACCAGAGAGAAGAACAGCTACTTGAGAAGTAGCTGGGTTCTAGGAAAACAAATCACAGAGTGACATCTGAAGTTGAAGTGAACATGTAGCATATGCAAATTTTTTATCAGAAATAAAGAGACTGAACATATGAAGAAGAAAAGCAGTTTCTTATATGATGTTCTTGAGAATGATCAACAAATTTATGCTGTATCACTAATTTACTATTTAATATAAGCATAAAAATTGGAAACCATTAACTGAACAACTTGGTGTTGCTGTAATGCTGCACACTGTTCCATAGTCTAGTCAGATATCATTATGGTTATGTATGTATGTACAATGTTTGGATGAGCTTCCAGATTGATTTATGCTGGGAAGCAGAAGTGACATCCATTTCCTAAACTAGATGCCTCTGGAAACTCTACAAATGCTCTAAACTCTATAAATGTACAAAAATGATGTTAGTTATAGACTGGAGTTCAGGCCTTTTGTGCAAAGCTTACTCTGAGTAGTATTCGACCTGACAACAGTTAATGAGACTAGTGCTGTTATATCTGGAGGAACACTCTTCCACTTTGTACATCACTCTGGGTCAATGCGCTGTATGAAATAACCTGGGTTTGCTTTGATGCTGAACCTTGTGTCATTGGGGTATCAAATACAAGAATGGTTTCCCAATGTGGACAGTGTTTGGTGGAGCTCCTAGGTGTGGAAGCGGTTTGGAAGCAAGAGGGGCATCCACTTCCTAAACCACGTGCCTCTGGAAACTCTATGAACTTGGAGATATGACGATAGTTATGGAAAGGCATTCGGTTTTTGTTCATCGAGTCATTATGAGTCATGCTCAACTTGATGGCAATCAACAACAACAACTAACTGAAATGATTAAATAAACTTAAAAGGAGTTAGCTGCTGCCATCTGTAGGGCCATTATCCTGGACAAGGTCTCCATTGTTCCTGTGTGGTGTGGCTACTGGGGGAACAAGATTGGCAAGGCTCACACTGTTCCCTACAAGGTGACTGTGCACGGTGGCTCTGTGTTGGTGCATCCGATCCTGCACCCCAATGCACTGGAATCGTCTCAGTCCCTGTGTCCAAGAAGCTGCTGCTGATGGCTTCAATTGATTACTGTTATCCCTCAGCCAGGGGCTGCACAGCTACCCCGGGCAACTTCATCAAAGGTCACCTTTGATACTACCTCCAAGACCTACAGCTACTTGACCCAGATCTCTGGAAAGAGACTCTGTTCACCAAGTCTCCCTACCAGGAATTCATTGACCATCTTTTAAAGACTCATACCAGAGTCTCCTTGCAGAGGACCCAGGCTCCAGCTGTAGCAACCACATAGTGAATTTTGTATAACAAATAAATGAATTAAGTTAAAAAAACAAACAAACAAAACACCTTAAATGAAATGCCACAAATAAAAGATAAGACATCAATGATCAGGAAGTAAGACAATTTGGCTAATGTGTTATGTGTGTTACTAGCCTTTTTTCCCTTCTGTCTGTTGAATGATAGGCTAAATCTCACATGATGATTTCCTTTCTCTGAAACAGTCTTCAAATTTCAGATGGATATTTGATATTATCACATTTAAACTTTTCACTTGTCTATATTTCTTGGCTTTATTATCCATATGGCATGACAGAAATTCAGAAGTAGGAAGTAAAAAGAAATAATTTCTAAATAAAGGGTAATTTCACCAAGTCTCTACAACATGTTACTAACAAAACTTCTAATGTAGTTATTTAAGTACCAAAGAGAACATTTTTTTAAGTCAATGTTTAATATTAGATATGTAATGTCAAAATATGTTCCATTCTTTCAATGCATTCCTATTTATGTTTTTATTTACTCAATATTCTTTTAAAGCAAAAGAGGAGAAAGGGAGTAATTTTAATATATTATTATCATCAAGTGGCATCCACTTCCTAAACAGCATGCCTCTGGAAACTCTGTGAACTTTAATAAATGGTGACGGTTGTGGAAGAGCTTCAGGCCTTCTGTTCAGAGGATTGCTATGAGTCTTGTTCAACTTGACGGCAATCAACAACAACAACAGTTATCATCAAGTAGTCTTAGATATAAATGTTCTTAAAAACAAAGCTTCAATAGTCACAGTAACCACACATATAAATCTTAAAAAAATCTAATAAAATATTTGGATAATACTGTTTCATCAAGCTTAGTTTCTTTTTAAAATAATACATTGACTTTGAGGAGTTTCAAATTTTAGTATACTTACCATACTCACTTCTTTCAAAGCTGAAGTCACTGAAATAATAGGTCTCATCTGTTGTTTTGATGGAGAGCCGGACGTTTCACGCTGCCCCAAAGGTAAAGACAGATCAGAATTCTTGATTTGTTTAGCCACCAATTATCATAAACAATTTTTATTATATAGAATAATTTATATTTGCATGAAGAAATAAAATGGCATATATGAGATATATGTAGACTTAGCTAATACAAACAATTCTTTCATTCTTCAATTATTTATTTAGTAAGACGTTGAGCTGGGTGCTGGGGCAGAGGATTGAATGAGAAAAAATATCTCTTGCCTCACGAATAATTGTATGTCAAATAATTGCATTATCAATGTTGTAAAAAGATCCTGAAAAGCGAGTCTGTCTTCTAAAAAATTCAGTATTAGTTCTCTCATTTTCATTTCACTCCACTATAACATTTGATTGTAAAATCAGATAATTCCATTTTATACCTCTAAAAAGAAATTCTTGGGCAATTTCTAAATCTTTGACCAAGAGATTACTCTTTAAAGTTTTAACACCAATTTCCCAACATAAGAACTTTATTATAAAAATGTCAATATAGATAACTAAGTGAAAAAGGGAATAGAAAGTTTACTTCACTAAAACAATATCCTCATAGTTGCTTTGTTTGTATCTTGTCACTTAAATGCTAAACAATATTAAGGTTCTAAAACTTAAATGAACTAGAATTTATAGTTATGTTAACAGTAACATAAAGGAACTCTTGTGTTTTCACATATAACTAAGCAAAAGTTGCTGCTATGCCACCAGCCACTCTGGAAAATATGGGGAGTCTTTTCTAGGGAGTATTTACAAGCTTTAGGAATCTGATGGAAGACTGCCATGACTCATAACTGACTTGATGGCTGTAACACAGCAGAACCTCTACTCTCTACTTCCACCAATGAGTGAATTACAAGTTCTAGAGAACATGTATTTTCTATGAGAATCCCTATTGTCACTGTGGTTAAAAGACGCAGCTGCCCAGCAAGCTCACTGCAAGGTGGCCTGTCAGTGGTTCTGTGCTGATTACAGCCCTGAAAACTGTCCATGGCAGATCTACTGTCTTCTCTGGGGTCACTACTTGAAAGCAATATCTTGCTTTAGCTTTTGGATACATTTGTTGTTGTTGTTGTTATGTGCTGTCGAGTAGCTTGCGACTCATAGCGACCCTGTGTACAACAGCCGTAAACTCTGCTCTGTCCTGTGCCAATCGCACTGCCTCTGAAACACCCATCCTGATTACCCCAGTCACTGAATCAATCCACCTCATAGAGGATCTGCCCCTATTGTGCTGTCCCACATACAATATTTAGCATCTTCTAAAATAGGTATTAAATTTAGAAGGCTAATATTAAGCCTCCCCAAGTTTCATGTTACACACATACCTATATTTTCTATAACAGAAGACACTAACTTCACTTTAATTCGACAGGTTAGCATTCTTGAAAGATGGTTTTCAAGTAAATTCTTAGAAAATCTAGAGCTTACACTCTAAATATTATGACCTCCAATGGTTAAACTTTGAAACTCTTAAGATGATTATATAACCATCGAGTATATTCAATCAAATACACATATTACAGATTTTGAGGAAACAAAAATAAGTTCCAAATTTGTTCTGAATAGTAGTGTATTAAGGACAAGACTGCCTAAGGTACAAATAGATGTGTCTTAGAAAAAATGCAGCCAGAGAGTCCTTGAAGGCAAGGAAGGTGCCTCGCATACTTTGGACATGTTGCTAGGAGAGGCTATTTCTTAAAGAAGGACATCATGCTTGGAGATGATGAAGGAGAGGAAGACACTCAACCAGGTGGACTGATACTAACTGCAGCAATGGGCCTGAGTGTGTCAGAGACTGAGGTTGGCTCATGATAGGACACGGCTCAGATCTGTTGTTCATAGGTTCACCATGAGTCAAATATAACTTGAGGGCACCTCACAACAACATAAAATTTACCTAGATGATTATTTAAAGAGAAAAATATCATTTGGATACAGATACTCTGATATTTTTATTTAAATCAGTTATCATTTTTTAGCACCACTCAACTATTATATTTATGAACTGTGTTACACTAATTCACTTAGAGAAATTATTTTATAATAATATAA
>NW_006400121.1:551851-554832 GCF_000299155.1 Elephantulus edwardii
TTTTTCTCCTCTGGAGCATCTGATAGATTTAAATCACCAGAGATGCAACTTGTTACACATTATGTCTCTTAAAGATGTACTAAATACTTAAAAGTGCCAAGCACAGTGCTAAATAACAGAAAACCAAGTGAGTAAGAAACAATGCCTTTTCTCAAAAATTATACACCAGATAGGAAAAGTCAATCACTCTGTTATAGAGAAAAAAAAAGCAAAGAGATATGTGTTAAATGAACTGAGGGGAAATAAAACAAAACCCAGAATGAGTAGTTGTGTAAAGTCAAGAGGAGGAATGGTCAAAGAAACTTCCACAGCACAGCCAATATTAGAAAACTCTATCCTTTTGTTCAAGGAGACCATAAAATAGGGTTGAATAGGACAGTTCTGCATTTAAATTCCAAAGCTCTCATATATTAATCCTGTCATTTTAATCATGTTTCTTCTCGGAATCTAAAAATATTTCCCTCTACAATAGGAATAGTTCCATCCCATTGTCTCCTTGCTACACAGATTTAAATGGGATAATCCATGTAAATACACAGCTGTGTGCCTAATAAATTGTAGTAATTATTATAGCTAAGCAAACATTTTAGAAACATTAGTTTCTCTTATAAATAAGGCTTTTTTGCTTAACTATCAAAAGTCTAGCTTCAGTTCCTGACCTTACCTCCCTCACCCCCCAAATTTAAGACATTTCTGTACAATTTATATTTCTACGAAAGGTTTTTAATTACCATTGTAAACCTCACTTTATTTCAGTTTTACTGGCTGCTGATACATTAACCAGCAGTGCCACCAAATGACAAGACTCAAAATTTCAGTCAACAGTGCAGTTACATTTATACAATAACTTGTCCAAAGTGTCTAATCTCTAGAATGCATAAACAACAATTTCCCATCTAGATTTTAAAATTCAGTATTTTATATGGAAGTTTTATGTGTAGAAGTCAGCAAGAATAGAAATTTGAAAGAAAATTACATCATATATTAAAAGACATCATGGGAAACTATAAATAAATAGAAAAGATAATATGGGTTTAATGTATTATCAAGCCACAATTATAGTTTACATTTATGCTTATAAAAATATCTCAAACAAAACTTTCACATTTAGACAGATGTCTACGGTATATTAAATAAGTTGATAATAAAAAAAATCATTCAAATACACATTGCTCCAACTAATCATCGAGCCATACTCATTTTCCATCCTTTCTTATATTTATGCATACATAGCTTTTACCCATCTAAAACAGGGAATTGTCACAAATAGCTGAAATCATTTATAAGGCTTAAGAAAAATTTAAAAAACTCTAGGGAATAACTGAAGGAGTCTTGCTGGCATAATGGTAAATTCTCTTTGATAACCAAAGGATCAGCAGTCAAAGTCATCAGCAGCTTCATGGGAAACAGACCTGGAAATATGTTCCCATAGAAATCATAGCCCACGAAAATCTGTGAGGCAATTCTGTCATACAGGGCTTATTCAACTGCACACAACAACAGGCCTGACACCAACTAAAGAACAGCAGCAGTGAAAAACAAAAGAGGGAGACAGAATTGAAAAATCTTTACCTGAACCTTGTATTTTGAAATTTATAAAGTTGAAGTAATTTCTATACTAATCTCAACCTAATGAAAAATCCAAAGTAACAAAGACAGATCTTACTGATAAAAATGTGGTAACTATATGGTATTATTTGCCATCAAGTCGCTTGTGACTCATAGTAACTCTCTGTACAATAGCCTTGAAACCTGCACTATTCTATGCCAACCGTACTGTCTCTGACAGACCTAACCGCATTACCCCAATCACTGAATCAATCCATCTTGTTGAAAGTCTTACTCTCTTGAGCTGTCCCTCCACCCTACCCCTCCAAGCATTATTTTTCTCTCCAAGGACTGATCCCTCCTTGTAGCATGCCCAACATATGTGAGATGAAGCCTCAGAATCCTTACAAGGAGCAGCCTGGTTTCACACTCCCCAAGATGTACCTGTTTGTTCTCCTGGCAGTCCACTGCTAGTAAGCAATTGTGAAGACTATGTATGGCCTGGGTCAGGTGCACCTTAGTCTCCAGAATGATGGGGAGAGAGGTGTTGAATAGTGTAGGTGGGACTTGAAGAGGATGCTGATAGAGTAGGGATAGGGGTGGGTCAAGACATATGCACCAAGAGTGAACAGCAAAACTGAATTTATTGGTTACTTGTATAATTGGGAAAATGTATTTTGTCTGCTCCTTTTTCTAAAATGCTTGTCTATAAGATACTATTCTAAATCTGAGCATTCAAATTAAGGCAGGCTAGGAAGACGGACTGGCCACCCACTTCCGAAATAGCAGGCCTTCAAAAACCCTATGTACAATAGAGCACTTAGAGCACACTAGCAGATATGGCAATTGAGGCTAAGCCCTCAGATATGGAAACAAAAAGGAGGAGGAACAGTTGTAAGCAGACACTAGGGATTGGAATGTGAGAAGCATGAATGTATTTGCATGATATGCATCAGAAAGCTGGACAATGACTAAGGATGACAGGACAATTGATGCCTTTTGAGCTGTGGTGCTGGAGAAGAGTATTGGATATATACCATGGACTGTGAGGTGAACAAACAGGTTAGCCTGGATACAAGGATTCTGAAGCTCCATCTGACATACTTTGGACATGTTGCAAGAAGGGACCAGTCCTTGGAGAGGGAGGGTGGAGGGACAGCACAAGAGAGGAAAACCCTCGATGAGATGGATTGATTCAGTGACTGGCGTAATGGGGGTAGGTGTGTCGGAGACAAGGCTGGCTCAGGATAGAGCAGAGTTTAGAGCTGTTATATATAGGGTGGCTACGAATTACAGGTGATTTAACAGCACATAACAGCAACAACAACAAAATTAGAGATATTTCTGTTAAATTCTTCTCACACTATTCATCTATAAAAGCATAATTTTTGTTATAATCAAAGTTTTTTTTAAATTAAGGAAATACAATTATT
>NW_006400121.1:554952-562595 GCF_000299155.1 Elephantulus edwardii
TGTGTGTATATATGTTGTGTATGTGTATACAAGTATGTATATACATATGTATATAAAGTAACCAGGGCGGTGGGGGTAGGCATATTAAAGAGTCACTGAGACTGACTCAGGATGGGGCAGGCTTCAGAGCTGCTGTACATAGTGTCCTTATGAGTCATAGGCAACTCAACAGCACATGACAACAACTAGTAAATAGGTGGCTTATGACCCAAGATGCTTGACACAGAAATACTCCTAAAAAAATTATTGGCAAGTTTATACTAACAATCTTTAGCAGCCTTCAATAAAAGCTTATGTTCCGAAGAGCCTAAAATAATATAGTGGAAGAAATTCAGAGGGGTAAAATTTCAACTAAATAACAAAGGCTAACAGAACAGCTTATTAACTTTTAAAACAGCTTCATAACTAAACTATATACATTACTAAAATTCTTTTTTTCATTACTAGAAATTTTTAGGCAGTTGAAAGTAGATGCAAGATCTGACATCATTGTAAACCAAGGTACATACATATCTAATATACTAGCAGAGTAGAAATCGGGCCTTCTTTGTAAATTGTTAATTTATATAATTTTTATAACCAGATCTTGAGCTGTTCCATATGAAAAGAGGTTTCAGATAATGTATTTTTAAATCTTTTTTTATTAATTTTAATGAAAATTTAGAGAGACTTTGGATTTCCATTCATTCATTGTTGCATAGAGAATGTATTTTTAAATGGCAAAAGAGAAAACATTAAAAGATTGTGTGTTGGTCAAATGTGACAAAAAGAGACAAAAATTATATTGATTGAACTATGAAACAAGCTTCCTAGAAGACAACATCAACTGAAAACGGCCTAACATTGTTATAAAACTAACCAATTGTTAAATGTAAAATACGTATTTCAATCAAAACACAAGTTTCTCAAAATTCTATCCTAGTTGTGAACAAATCTGCAATAGGCATAAAAGGCTCACCCAAAGCTCATTAAGTTAAAGAGAAATTGCTTTCAAAACTCACTTTTCTATCATTTCCATACAATCTTTCTATGTTCACTTCAAATCTAATTATATTTCAATTTTACTCTTTGCTTTAATGTAAATAAAAATCAACTTCCATGGCAGCAGTATTAAAGAAATCAACATTAGTTGTAATGGGAAAATCTACTATCAAGGATCTCTTCAAAGTGCTAAAGAGCAACATAGTAAGTTTAAAGAGTAAGGCATGTTGGATCCCAGCCATGGTCTTTTCAATTACTTCCTAGACATCTGAAAGTAGGACAATGAGTAAGGATGACTGAAGAAGATATAAAGCCTTTGAATTGTGATGCTGATCAAGAATACTGCTATTCCATAGACTGCCAAAAGAGCAAACAAATGGATTTTGTCCGGAGTGACTAGGAAAAAAATATCATCCTAGGAAAGGAAAGGGGTTAGAGAAAGACAGGAGAATCCTCAACAAGACATTGACACAGTGACTTCAACACAGGAGAGATGGTGAGTAGAGTTCAGATGTGTTATTCACAGGGCCCGTATGAGTCCTAATCTACTCAATGGCGTTTAATAACAACATTTGATTTAACATCAACCATAGTGCCATCAAATAGCAAAACTCAAAATATCACTGCATTGTGAAATTTGGTTTATAAATAAATGAAATTATCATTTTACAAGCTGTTATGATAAAGATTTAATCAAATATTCTTTCAACTACATAAATTATTTTAAAAAGTCAAAACCATTGTCATCAACTTTGAAGCTGACCCTCTACTGGGTCTGCAAAGCTATAAACCACACGAGAAGATTGGCTATTTTTCTTCCTCAGAGTGGTTGGGCAGAATGAACCACCAGTGAGGTGCCATCTTTGGGGTAGCCGTACTATTCCCTATGGACTACACCATCAGAGCTCCCATTAAAATATTGTTGTTCTGTGCCAGAATGAACTCATAGCTGACCCCCCAGCAGGATTACGCGGTTGTAATTCACACCAAAAGAGATTGCCTCTCTTTCTACTGTGAAGCAACTGATGGATTTGAACTGCCTGCCTTTGAGTTGTCAGTCTAACTCCTTAGGCCCCTGATAAATGATTACTAAGGGTTTAATGTATTTTGCAAAATTATTAAATGACATGCTTTCTTAATTTGAATATAGTGGGTAGTTTCACACAAAATTTTAAATCACCTAAGTGCAATGGTGTCTCCGAGGAGACTAAGGTGCGTCTGATAAAGTCTTCGCAATCACTTGTTATGCATCAGAGAGTTGGACAATGACCAAGGAGGATAGAAGGAGAATTGATGCCTTTGAGCTGTGGTGCTGGAGAGGAGTATTGAGAATACCATGGACTGCTAGGAAAACAAACAGATTTGTCCTGGAAAGGGTTAAACCAGGTGGCTCCTTGGAGGCAAGGATTCTGAGGCTCCATCTAACATACTTTGGACATGTTGTGAGGAGAGACCGGTCCTTGGAGAGGGACATCATGCTTGGGAGGGTGGAGGGACGGCGCAGGAGAGGAAGGCCCTCTATGAGGTGGATTGATTCAGTGACTGGGATAATTGGGATGGGAGTGTCAGAGACAGTGCGATTGGCATAGGACAGAGCGGAGTTTAGGGCTGTTGTGCATAGGGTCGCAATGAGTCGCAAGCGACTCAACGGCACATAACAACAACAAGTGTACAATCATGACTACCTTTTATCAAATTCTTATTTAAATTCTCAAAACCTTGATTTTGAGGAGTCAACAAATATGACAGTATTTGAATGAGTAATTTGCTGAGCTGGTGTTATTGTTATTAGATCCCATCAAACCGACTCTGACTCACAGTGAACTAGGAACCCTGCACCGTCCTCATGATCTCCACCTTGCTTGATCCTACTCTTACAGTCCCTGTGCCAATCCATCTCTCTTCGGTCTTTCTCCCTTTCTGACCCTTTATCTTTTCTTTTTCTACTTTTTGGGAGAAGATAGGATACATTAATATTAAAAACCTATTCATGAAAAGTTTGACATTTAAGAAAGAAAAGGGAGAATCTGAGGTGTTCTGCAGTGTTAGACTTTTGAAACTAAAGAAAACAGCAGACTTAATTGAGGATGGAGAAATCAGAGCAGTTATTATTCAAAATTACTTTGAAGAGCAAGTAGGAAGGAAGAAAAATTTATCCAAAAACTTCTTAGGAATTGATCTGATCGACAAGATTTTGATTTTCCACAACCAAATCATTGTTTTGCATTATTGGTCTAGGAAGAAGAGAATCTTCCAGGAACCCTACACAACATAAGAACCAATATACAGATATACTGGAAGCACAGGAGTGGCATCCACTTCCTAAACAACAAGCCTCCAGAAACTCTATGAACTTTGATAAATGTCGATAGTTGTAGAGGGGCTTCAGGCCTTTTGTTAATAAGGTCACCATGAGTTGTGCTCAGCTTGAAGACAAACAACAACATACTGATATAATGAATTACATTAAAGATGGATGTAGAAAAACATAGTATTAAAATACACATAAAACAAATTTGTAAAAGTCTAAAAACATATTTCTGATAAGAACTGCACCTAAAACTAAACTTATTTTTATTATAGAAAATAGAAAAGTAACTGAAGCATTTTTGTTAAATACAAAAACACTAATTTTTCCCCCCACAAATTTCTTAGAGAAAGCAGGGAAAACTAAGGTGTAAAACATAAGAATCAAACCTGTCAGGCTCAAACTGCTGCTCTGCACCCAGCTGAAATGTGAATACAACAATTTAAGCTTTCAATATCTGCTTTATAATCTTGTAAAAGATAAAACATGTACAGTGGTTATAACATGTTTGGAGAGCAATATAAGTTACAAGAATTATTGTCATCATCATTATAAAAACAATTATGGAAAAATTCCTTGTATTCCAAAATCAGCAATATCATATTAGAAAAAAAAATAAAACATTTTTAACAAATAAAAAGGAATTATAAATTGTATAGAAATAACTGTTAATATAGTGGATATGTGTGCTGTTGTTGTATGTGCCGATAAGTCACCTGCGACTCTATGTACAGCAGCTCTGAAACCTGCCCTATCTTGAGCCAGTCTCTCCCTAATTCCTACAAGAAAATCTACATTGCATAACAGATAATAAATTTCAAGCCACAAGTTACAATACTGAAGGATGTTATGGGCAGAATACTGAATGATTGAGGAAGCATCAAAAGAAGATGGAAAGAGTACAGAGACACTGTACCAAACAGAACTGGCTAACAAATAATTTCATGCAACAATATATGATCAAGAGGTGATGGTGATGAAAGAGAAAACTCAAACTACTCTGAAGACTTGGCAAAAAACTAGGCTCCAGAAATTAGTAGAATACCAATTGACATATATCAACAAAGAGATAAAGCGTTGGAAGTGATCATCAAGTTGTGTGAAGAAATCTGGAGGGCAACCACCTGACCAACTGACTAAAACAAAATTTATTCCCATCAGAAAAATGTGATCCAAGAGTGTGGAAATTATCAAATAATATCACTACTATCACACAC
The DNA here is from genome assembly GCF_000299155.1 of Elephantulus edwardii. Lineage (NCBI taxonomy): Eukaryota > Metazoa > Chordata > Mammalia > Macroscelidea > Macroscelididae > Elephantulus > Elephantulus edwardii. The sequence goes on from NW_006400121.1 coordinate 559,459, forward strand.
AAACAAAATACTTAAGAAGACTATCCAAAATTGACTAGAATAGTACATCAACAGAAAACTACAAGAAACACAAGCTGATTTAGAAGAGACTGTGGCACCAAGGACATCATAGCTAATGACACATGGATCGTGACTGAAAGCAGAGAATACCAGAGGAATGTCTACATGTGTTTCATTGATTATGTAAAGGCATTTGACTGTGTGGATCACAATTGTGGCTAATCTTGAGAAGAATGGGAATCCCAGAACACTTAATTGTGCTCATGTCAAACATACTGGGACCAGGAAGCAGTCATCAGAACATAGGAAGGAAATACTGCATGGTTCAAAATCAGGAAAGGAGTGCATAAGGGATGTGTCCTGTTTTCATAACTTTTCAATCTATATGTGGAACAGATCATTCAGGAGGCTAGACTTTATGAAGAGAAATGTGGCATCAAGATTGAAGGAAGACCTATCAATTACCTGATGTTATGCAGATGACACAATCTTGCAAACTGAAACTGAGGACCTGAACCATTTGCTGCAGAAGATCAAAGATTGTAATATTCAATATGGATTGAAGCTCATTATCAAGAAAACAAAGATTCTTACCACTGGGCCAAGTGACAGCACCATGATAGATGGGGAAAAGATTGAGATTGCTAACAATTTCAGCTTGTTTGGTTCCACAATCAACGCTCTTGGAACAGCAGTCAGACATCCAAAGACCAATTACAGTGGGAAAATCCACAGCTAGGAATCTCTCCAGAGTGCTGAAGAGTAATGATGTCAGTCCAGAGACTAAGGTGCACCTGATCTAGGCCATGGTCTTCGCAATTACACTTGCTATGCATCAGAAAGCTGGACAATGACTAAAGAAGGCAAAAGAATCAATGCCTTCAAGTTGTGATACTGAAGAAGATTCTTAAACATACTATGGACTGTCTACAGAACAAATAGGTCTGTCCTGTTATTGTGTTGCTGTTGATTGCATTCAAGTTGAGCACAACTCATAGCGACCCTATGAACAAAAGGCCTAAAGCCTTTCTATAACTATTGACATTTATCAAAGTTCATAAAGTCTCCTAAGGCATGTTATTTAGGAAGTGGATGCCACTCCTGCTTCCAAGAGGATGAAATGAAGTCGCTCCTTGAAGGCAAAGATTTTGAAGCTCCATCTCACTTTCTTTGGGCACATACATGGCCAAGAGGGAGCAGTGTTTGGTGAAGGACATCATGCTTGCAAGGGCAGGGACAGCACAGGAGAGGAAGACTCTGGCTGAACTGGCTTGACACAGTAACTGGGGTAACAGGGACAGGTTTGTTAAAATCAGTGAGACTAGCTCAGGATAAGGCAAGGTTTGGAGGTAATGTGCACAGGGTCACTATGAGTTATAGTCGACTTGATGGCACATAACTACAACAATGAAAGATAAAAAGGAAACCATAAGTAAATGTATAAATGTAATATGTTCCTATAAAAGGCCTACTTAAACCATGTCAGTTCTTAATTTAATAGTTATTAATTTGTAAGTTTACAGTAGTATCAATCATAATTTCAACAGGATTTTTCCTAAAAAAAAAAAAAATAGAACAAAATTACTCTGAAATTTTTCTGATTAAAACAAAATTAGTTGGGAGGTGTTATTTTTGTTGTTAGGTGTCATCAAGTCAACCATGACTCAGAGCCACAATATAAACACATCTGAATCTCTGAATCTTGCCATATGTGCCACTGTAATGATCTCCATCATGCTCAAATCTTGCAGTCAGTCTGTCAGCCCATCTCTTTAATACTCTTTCCTTAACTGTCCCACTACCTTTCTCAACATGATGTCTTTTTGCAAGGACTGACAACATGCCCAACGTATATGAGATGAAATTTCACCATTCTTGTCAGTAAGAATCAGTTCAGAGAATATGCAATACTCATTACAAGCATCATAGTTCAAAGGTATTGACTCTTCTTTCTTATTCATTGTCCAACTTTGAGATGCAGAGGAAGCAAGTGAAAATATAATGGCTTGAATCAGGTGTATTACAGTCTTTAAAATTACATTCTTGCTTTTTAGTACTTTAAAGATGTCCTTGACAGCAGATTTTCCCTCAGTGCATTATTTTCTTCTGATTTTCTGACTGTTGCTATCATTGCAGGTCGGGGAGTGGTGCAAATACTTAGGAAAAAAATGTAAATAAAGAACAAAGAAAAAGTATGAGAAAGTCCTATCAGAGTAAAAATGGTATTCTAAATCCGTAATTACTAATACAGTGTGGTGTTGCAAAACAGAGTGATGGAAAAGAATAGTCCAGGGGGAAAAAAAAATCATAGCAAGATACATAAATCATATGGACTCGTTCTCCAGAGAGAACAAAGCTTTAATACAAAGCTTTAATAAATCTTAAAGACAGCATTCTAAATTTGTGAAGGAAGGACAGTATAATCATTAAATGATGTGACTTTCCTTAGTTAGTTCGCCATTTACATGTAACAAAACAAAAGCAAAACCAACTAAACCCACTGCCACAGAATCAACTCTGTCCCCTTGTAGATCTGCAATCTATAAGGAGCAGAGTGCCACATCTTTTTTCATAGAATGACCAACTGATTTGAACTGCTGACCTTTGTGTTTACAACCAAGCATTTAACCACCACACCATTCAAGCTCCTTTCAAATAAATATATTCATACATAAATTAAATAATTGGCAAGAATGCCCACCATCACCTCTCTTATTCAATATTGTATTGGGAGTCTTAGCAATAGGGCTTTGATAAAATAGAACACCCTTTCCTGATTAAAAATACTCAACATAATAGGATTAGAGGGGAATTTCTTCAACACAGTAAAAAGTATACACAAACCCGAGAGTCAACATTCTTCTCAATGGAGAGAGATTAAAGACATTCCCTTTGAGATCTAGACAAGGATGCCCACTGTCACCTCTCCTATTCAATATTGGACACCTTAGCAATATCAATAAGACAAGGGAAGGAAATAAGAGGTATCCAAATTGGCAAAGAGGAAGTAAAATTATCTCTATATGTAGATGATATGATAGTACACTTAAAAAACCCTAAAGACTCAGCAAGAAAACTTCTGGACATAGTTGACCAATTCAGCAAAGTGGCAGCATACATGATCAACATACAAAACT
>NW_006400121.1:564590-566389 GCF_000299155.1 Elephantulus edwardii
CAAATACTGCATAGTGCTACTGTTGTAAAATGGGACTGACATCAGGGTTGAGGTAAGACTGAGAAAAACTGGATAAATTGTGTATACTGCATTGAAACAGATGAGGGAGAGAACAGTTTAAAAGCGATATAAGATAAGGTATTATGGTTACCAGAAGAGTCCAGAATGAAGGTTGCATAGTGGTGGCAGGGGGATTGTGTATCAGTGAAGGAATTTTTCTTTTACTTTTCAAAGAGAAGAACAAACTGGGGGGAGGGGTGGACAGAGAGAAAAGTGCAACAACGAATGAATGGAAATCCAAAATCTCTGTAAGTGTTCATTAAAATTCATAAAAAAAATTAAATAGTTATTTCAAACTAAATCTTAAAATAAGCTCTAGATGTATATGGTAGGAAGAAAGGGGGAAGAAAAAAAAATAGGATTACAAAATTAATACACTGATACAACTTACTTACATAAAAACATTAATATGACAAGGATTAACAACAAATGCTGAATCTTACATGTTCTTCCCATACTTTCTTTTCTCTTTCATATGCTTCCTTTCTCTTCCGCTCTAGTTGTTCTTTTAATACAGACGCACGTGCGTTTACTTGGGACTGAAAATTTAAAAAAAAACAAACCAACAACAAAATTAGTTATCAGACAGAAGATTTCCTTCATTTAAGATTTCTTCAGGTCTACAAAACCAATATATTTGGGGGGGGGGGAGCGGCTAACGGTATAGATCATGGACTTCATTTTATTTATCTTCAAAGAAGAGGACAAATGTGTCTTTTTCTTTTTTCCTTTTAGAAATTACTTGAGGGACAGTTTCATGTGTTTATGCTCTGGTTTCATCTAATTGTTAGTTTTAAGTATGTGACAGAAAAGTGAAAAATGCTATTTTTCAGAGACTAAAAAGCAAGAAGTAGAAGGGAAAGAAAAATTAGGATAAGAGAATAATGTAACTACCTAAGATCATAAATATGTCTCATGTTCTTTTCTAAAACAAAAAAAAATCTGTCGTCTTGTACCTTAAGTATTTCAATTTTTTTGTGCTTCATCTCGGCCTCTTCACTTCCTTCTTGTACTCTGAAACTATCAACTTCTTTCTAAAATATAAGTAGATAAAACAACTCAGACTGACAGACTATTGAATCCAGTGCAGAACTCCATGGAAGAGAATATAAAGTGACATGTAAAAATGTAAAATTCTTCAATGCTGTTTATCTTCTTCCTACAAAACGAGCTGCAAATGAATTTTGCATAACTACCAATCTGCAGGAACAAATGATAAAATGAAAATGGTATAAAACATTCATTCTTCCACGGGTCCTAATAATTCTCACTCAGAATTTCTCCAGAACAAATGATCTTAGTAATAACAAGTCATATAAATAAGATTTACTTGAACTGTATGTGTAATCTTCTGCCCTCTTTATTTTCAATTCTTTATCACTCTTTACTCCTGTGTTAGTGGCACAAATGTTTAAACTTATTTATTATAATATCATGCAACTGTTTTAATATTTTAATTTATTTCTTTTTCATTTCAATGAACATCTACAGAGATTTTGGAATTCCATTCATTCATTGTTGCACCCTTCTCCCCGCACAAACGGCCCCCCCCACCTCTCCCCCCCACCGGTTTGCTCCTCTCCTTAAAAAGCAAAAGAAAAACTCCCTCATTGGTACACAATCCCCCCCGCATGTCCCCCAATCCCACCCCCAACCTCAAATAAAATCCACTCTGCAACCCTCATTGCGTACTCCGACGATAAACATAATGCCCTAAAATATACTACTTTTAAACTATT
>NW_006400121.1:567440-569452 GCF_000299155.1 Elephantulus edwardii
TAGCTTTCAAGTTTTTAATTTAGACCCAATTATTTCTGAAAAAAAAAATTATACTTTGAAATTTTTATCAAAAGAAAAGAAATTCAACTGAGAAAGTCACACAGTAGTTATGGGGTCAAATTATGATATGATCTGTCAGTCAAAATATATTAAAAAGTCCTTACTGAAATGCAAAATCTTCAAGTTATTGTTAAGAATTTAAACCATGCAAAAAACTCAAAAATGGCTATGTGATGGAGGTAGAGAACATGCAGGCAGCATACCTCTTCCTCTTTGTTTCTTGGCTTCCCTCCTCTTGAAGAGCTGGGCCTGCCTCCATACATAGCTGCCAGGTTTTGCAGGATTCCCTGTTTATCATTTAATGCACTAAGTTTAAGAATGACTAAAGCTACATCATCATCTTACCTAGGAATATACTGGTGTCATTTTAACTCTTTTGGTACTGATCATTATTTGTAAATGAACTTTGAAAACAAATTCTAGCATTTCCCTTTATCATTTTAATAAATGAAAACAGAGGACGCAAGTAAACCCAAAATACAACTATTTAGGACATAGAGAAGCGATGGAAGTTTTAAAAAATTAGGCATTTAAGGAAAAAAATTTCTTAAAACCACTTCAGTTGTTAGCTAAATATCTGGGATTTTTTTCTCTACCAAGTTGCTAAAATTTTGTTGACTCTATCATCAACATGTGCAGTTCTTTGAAGGCCACCTGAAGACAGGTATAAAGTAGCAAAGTGTTTTATTTATTTGATCTGCTTACTCTCAGCTGAAGCTGAACGAGGCAGAGTTCTGTCTTATTTCAACTCTAATATTGTAAAGGGAGCTCTGGTAGCAAATTCCACAGAGTTTCACTGCTAACTCAAAGGTATCATTTCTTTGGAAGATGGAATCCACCAGCAGCTACCAAGGAGAAAGGTGAGTAATCTCTTCCAGTGTACTTCACAGCTTTGGAAACCCACTGGAGGTTCAGCTGTGAGTTAATTCCAACTTATTTTCAACCCTCCTTTTTGGTGATTAGTTAATTCTGTAGATGAGTTAATGACATGTTTTCTAAATTTTTTGTACTTTTCATTGGTGATTAGTTTCACTCTTTAAAGTATGTTGTTGTTGTGTAGCTTTAAGTTGAAACTGACCCCCAGCTGACCCTCCAGTGAGTTTTCAGTGTAATCATATAGGGCATGGTGGAGCATGCCTATAGTCCCACCTACTCAGAAGGCTGAGGCTGGAGGATTACTTGAGTCCAGGAGTTCTGGGCTGTCGTGTGTTATGCTGAGAGAGGGTGTCCACACTAAGTTCAGCATCAATACGGTGATATCCGGGAGTGGAGGACCACAAGGTTGCCTAACGAGGGGTGAACTGGCCCAGGTCAGATACAGAGCAGGTATAAAATACTTATGCTGATTAGAGTCAATCACACAGGAGGATACTGCCTGTCCTCTTGCAGAGTAGCAGGTAGATTTGAACCGCAAGACTTTGGGAGTGCAGGACAGGTTCTTACCACTAGGCCACCAGAGCTCTCTTTATAAAATACACAGTATAAGATACAGTACTTCTAATGCATAATACTAAAGCACTGTCAAGTGTTTGTAGGCTCAAGAAGGTTATACTATAACTAAAGGAGAAAGTATGTTAGAAAAACTTCCGTCAAGCATGGGTTAGAGTTACTGGCCATGCATTCAATATTAAGGAATAAATATACATGTGAATGATCTATACAATCAGGTTATCCACTGCCTAAACAACATGCTTCTGGAAAGTCTATTAACTTTGATAAGTTATGATGGTTATAAACAATTCAGGCTTTTTGTTCATAGGGTCGCGATGAGTCGTGTTCAAATTGACGGTAATCAACAACAACATTATTCTTAGAATGTCTAAGTTTTATCATTTCAAATGTCTTTCCTAGTCAATGATTTACATATATTTGGTGCTGAAGTACTTATTAAGGAGAAAGGACCAGGATGGGATACAAGTCACATCATACTAGAGGCTTATATAAGTTTAAGG
>NW_006400121.1:570147-571924 GCF_000299155.1 Elephantulus edwardii
TTGAGGGTACCATGGACTGCTAGAAAAACAAACAGATTCATCCTGGAAAGGGTCCAACTGGGCAGCTCCTTGGAGGCAAGGATTCTGAGGTTCTGTCTAACATATTTTGGACATGCTGTAAGGAAGGACCGGTCCTTGGAGAGGGACATCATGCTTGGTAGGGTGGAGGGACAGAGCAGGAGGGGGAGGCCCTCTATGAGGTGGATTGAGTCAGTGACTGGGGTAATCAAGATGGGTTAGTGTATCGGAGATGGTGCAACTGGCACAAGTCAGAGTTTAGGGCTGTTGTACATAGGGTCGCTATGAGTCGCAAGTGACTCGACGGCACATAACAACAACAATAACCATAGAACTGACTGTATCTCCTTACTCAAAGTAAGAAAGTTACTGCCATGGAGTTAAAATTTACCTATAACTGCCTTAATCGAGGGTTTGCAGTGGTTGTAAATTGCATGGGAGACTACCCATATTTTTCCTCTGGAACAACTAGTGGATTTGAACCATCTGCCTTACCCACTAGGCCACTAGAAGAACTTCCTTATCTCTCCTTATTAGAAATTATTAACTGAAATAAAAGTAGCAGATTGTCAAATTATCTGGATTCTTGACGACAAAACCATTCAAGTACCTTGCAACTTAAAAAATAAAAACTCCCCAATATTTCAGACAAATAAAAGCAACCAAAATAAAAAAAAAAAACCCACTCACCTCACTTTCCTGTCACATATATTTACACATGCTACCTGTTAATCAGCTCACTGAAAGCATACTTTTAATACTGTCTCCATTTTTTTCTATCTCTCATTCACTCTTCTAATATAACCCACTGCAAACTCATTTCTGACTCCATCAAAATTCTAAAACTTTCCAAGGTCAATCACGTTCTCCTGGTTGAAAATTTCAATAAGCTCTTTACTGTAATTTCTATACTTAACATTCAACTGCAAATCAGTTTTGACTGAAAAAACTTCATTTATATGTACTTCTCTCTAAAATAAGCAATTTCACTATGGAAAAATCACAAAGGTAACATAAATAAATCATTACTTTACCATCTTAGCAAGTTAAAACTTTCTTCATATAGTCCACCTTCATTAATTTCTTCTTAGCATATAGATTGAAAAGATATGGAGAAAAAATACAATGCTGATGCACACCTTTCTTGATTTTAAACTATGCAGTATCTCAAGGTTCTGTTCAAACACTGCTTCTTGGTCTAAGTACAAGTTTCATATAAGCACAATGAAATGTTTTGGAAATCCTATTTTTCTCAATGTTACGAATAATTTGTTATGCTCCACAAATTCAAATACTTTCACATAATCAATTAACAAATATTTGGCATTCTCTTTCACTTAGGATCCATATGAAATCTCTTGTTTCACAATAGCTTCTGAATACAGCTGGAATTTCTATTTCCTATCAATGTACTGTTCCAGTCATTTAAAAATTATATTCAGATAGATATTATTTGCATGGGATATTAATGATATAATTTGAAATAGGAGCAAATATGAATTTTATCCAATCAGGCAGGTAGGTATTTTTCAAATTTACTGACACAGACTCATGAACACCTCCAGGGTTGTTCTGTTAGCTAAAACATTTTAACTGACAGTCCATCAACATAACAATTAACCTCTGGTCTTATTTTGACAGATTTTGAGCTTTTCCATTGTCTATTTTCAAAGATGAGGTCAATCTTACTCGTCTGTATTCCATCCGATGAAGTTGATGTGCAACAGTACTTTTTTTTATGATCTCTAATTTTTTTTTA
>NW_006400121.1:573196-584299 GCF_000299155.1 Elephantulus edwardii
TGGATCATGCTTGAGTTTTCTGCAGATAGTTTTCCAATTTTGCCAACACCATTTGTTAAAAAGGCTGTCGTTTCACTACTTAACTGATTTATTCTCAGTTGACCACAGCTAGATGAGATGATTTCCGGGTTCTCAATTCTACTCCATTGATCTATGTGTCTGCAATTGTTCCAGTACCATGCTGTCTTGGCCACCACAGTAGCGTAGTACAATTTGAAACCTGGGAGTGAGATGCCTCCTACTTTGTTTCTCTTCTTAAGAAGTGCTTTCCTTATTCAGGGCCTTTTCCCATTTCAAATGACAGTGGAAATTTCCTTTTCCATCTTGTTGAAGAATGGGATTGGTATTTCTATTGGGATTGCATTGAATGTGTAAATTGCCTTTGGTAGTATTGCCATTTTCACAATATTAAGTCTTCTACCCATGAGCAAAGGACATTCTTCCACTTCTCCAGGTTACTTTTTGTTTCTTATAGTACTGTGTTTGTAATTTTCTGTTAATAGTTTCTTTCTGCTTCTGGTTAGATTTACTCCCAAGTGTTTAATTTTGTGATTAGCTATTGTGAAGGGTTATTGTCTTTCTTACCTCCAGTTCTGTATTCTCTTTGTCATTTTGTAGAGAAATCCAGTTGAGTTTTGTATGTTGATCATGTATGCTGCTACTTTGCTGAATTGGTCAACTATGTCCAGAAGTTTTCTTCTGAGTCTTTAGGATTTTCTAAGTGTACTATCATATCATCTACATATAGAGATAATTTTACTTCCTCTTTGCCAATTTGGATACCTCTTATTTCCTTCCCTTGGCTTACTGATATTGCTAAGACTGCCAATACAATATTGAATAGGAGAGGTGACAGTGGGCATACTTGCCTAGATCTCAAAGGGAATGCCTTTAATCTCTCTCCATTGAAAAGAATGTTGATTCTCGGGTTTGTGTATATTTTTTACTATGTTGAAGAAATTCCCCTCTAATCCTTTTATGTAGAGTGTTTTTAATCAGGAAAGAATGCTGGATTTTGTCAAAGGCCTTTTCTTTATCAACTGATAGGATCATGTGGGCCTTGTTCTTTGCTTTGTTTATGTGATGAATAACATTGACTGTTTTTCTTATGTTGAAAATCCTTGCATATCTGTTAAGAATCACACTTGGTCATGGTGAATTATTTTTTTGTATTGTTGCATTCTAATAGCCAGGGTTTTATTCAGGATTTTTGCATTTATGTTTAAGAGATAAATTGGCCTAGAATTTTCTATTTTGGTGGTGTCTTTACCTGGCTTTGGTACCAAGGATATGCTTGCTTTATAGTATGAGTTGGGGAGAATTCTACCTTTTTCTATTTTCTGAAATAGTTCATGTAGAATTGGTGACAGTTCTTCTCTGAATGTTTGATAACATCCACTCATAATACCATCTGGTCCAGGGCTTTTTGTGGCTGGAAGTTGTTTTATTACCTTTTCAATTTCTTTTGTAATGGGTCTGTTCAGGTGTTCAATTTCAGTTTCTGTCAGCTGATGTAGATAGGTTGTGAATTTCTAAGAATTTGCCCATTTCCTCTAGGTTTTCGTATTTGTTTTAGTTTTTCATAATATTCCAATGTCAGCCTTTTTGTTTTAGTTGGTTCTGTTGTGATGCTGCCCATTTCATCTCTTATACAGATTATCTGTGTCTTTCCCTTCTTTTCCTTTGTTAGTTTTGCTAGTGATTTGTCAATTTTATCGATGTTTTTCAAAGAATCAACTCCTTGTTTTGTTAGTTTCAATTATTTTTCAGTTTTCTACTTCATTTGTTTCTGCTCTAATTTTTAGATTTTCAGTTTTTTTAGAGGGTGTTGGGTTTTCTTCCTGTTCTTCTTCTATTTGTTGGAGATGTTGGGTTAGTCAATGATCATTTTTCCTGCTCTTTGATGTGTTTGCTTATTGCTATAAATTGACCTCTGATTACTGCATTGGCTGTTTCCCAGAGGTTTTGTTAAGTGGTGTTTTCACTGTCATTTGTATCAAGAAACTTTTTAATTTCATTTTTTCTCTTCTAGTACCCTCATGTTCAAGCAAGGTGTTGTTTAGCTTCCAAATGTCTGGTTTTCTTCTCCTATATCCTCTTGTTATTGATTTCTAATTTTGTAGCATTGCGGTCTGATAACACGCTTTGTATTATTTCTATGTTTTTTAAGTTCCTGATGCTTGCCTTGTGTCCTAAAATGTGATCTGTTCTGGAGAACATTCCATGCACTTTGTAGAAGAAGGTGTACTGTGCTTTTTTCTGGTGCATTAGCCTATAAATATCTATGACATTGAGTTGGTTTATTGTATAGTTTAATGCTTCAGCATCTTTGTTTAGTTTTTTCTGGTAGTTCTATCTTTTTTTTTGAGAGGGGTATTGAATTCTCCAACTACTTTAGTAGTGTTGTCTATTTCCTTTTTCAGTTTTGTTTATATTTGTTTTATATATTTTGCAGGTCTTTCATTTGGTGCATTGATATTTATTACTGTTATGTGTTCTTGTTCTATTGAGGTTGCCATTTGCTTGGTATATTTTTTCCCCACCCTTCTATTTTTAGACTTTATCGTCATTTTTCAGGGGTGTCTCTTGTAAACAGCATTTTTATGGATTTGGGGGTTTTTATCCAATCTTCTTCACTTTTGCTCTTCAGTGGTGCATTTAAAACTATTCACATTCCATGTGATTATTGAGAGGCTAGGCATTACCACTATAATTCTGTTGAGTTCTTTTTGATCTTGTTGCTGGTCACTTTGGTTCATCCTGCTTCCTGTGGCACTTCTGAAAGGACATCTCTCAGTGTTTCCTGCAACACTGGTCTTGATTTTACAAACTTCCTGAGGTTTTGTTTTTCTGGGAATATCCTGATCTCTTTCCTATTTAATGGACAATTTTGCTGGGTACAGTATTCTTGGTTGACAGTTGTGTTCTTTGAGTGTCCAATATATGTCATTCCACTGTCTTCTTGCTCGCATTGTTTCTGGTGAGAAACCAGCACTTAATCTTATCTTCTCTCCCTTGTCCTTGTAGGTTACTCTTTGTTTCTCCCTCACTGCTTTCAGAATTCTCTCTTTATCTTTGGTTCTGCAAATTTGACTATGGTATGCCTTGAAATTTTTCTTTTGAGGTCTATTCTATCTGGTGTTTGCTCAGCTTCTTGAAAATATCCACAGGCATGTTGTTTAGGAAGTGGATACTACTTCTGCTTCTGTAATAAACTGTATTAAATTGGAAGCTCTAAACACTGTCCACCATGGGTAACCATTAGGACATCTGACACATCTGACACCCCAATAGCACAAGGTTCAGCATCAGAGCAACCCCAAGTTACCTCAGTATAGCATACTGAGAGTGGCTTAAAAAAATACTGACAATACCAAATGCTGTAAAGGATTTGAATTAAACAGAACTCTTTAAGCGCTATTGGTGGGAACAAAAATCAGCATAGGTTCTTAAAAAAATAATTGGTCCTCCATGGTTAGCTATTTTGTATAATATTTCATGCGTTTGATTTTCAGTGCTGCATAATATTCCATTGTGTGAATATACCACAGCTTCTCTAGTCATTCATTTGTTGACTGGAACTTGGGTTGTGTCCAACTCTTTGCTATTGTAAACAAAGCAGCAATAAACATGAGTGTGCATATATCTGCTTGGGTGGCAGTTATGGTCTCTTTAGGGTATATTCCCAGTAGTGGAATTGCTGGGTCAAATGGTACTTCTATTTCCAACTTTTTGAGAACGTGCCATACAGCCTTCCATAGCAGTTGCACCATTTTACACTCCCACCAATAGTGAATAAGGGATCCCAGTTTTTCCACAACTTTGCCACCATTTGTTGTTTGCTGTTCTGTTAAATTCCACTATTCTTACTGGAGTGAGATGATATCACACTGAGTGAAATATCTCAGTCACAAAAGGACAAATATTGTATAATGACACTGTTTTAAGTCAGGACTGACATGGGGGTTGGGGGGAACTAAGAAACGAGGGGATAAATAAGGTACACGGTACTGAAACAGACGAGGAAGAGCACTGTTGTTGTTGTTATACGCCTGCGAGTCACTTGCGATTCATAGCACCACTATGTACAACAGCCTAAAACCCTGCTCTGTCTTGTGCTAATCGCACTGTGTCTGATACACCCATCCCGATTACCCCGGTCACTCAAACAATCCACTTCATAGAGGGCCTTACTCTCCTGTGCTGTCCCTCCACTGTACCGAGCATGATGTCCCTCTCCAAGGACCGGTTGCTCCTTACAACATGTCCAAAGTATGTCAGACGAAGCCTCAGAATCTTTGTCTCCCAGGAGCAGCCCGGTTTAACCCTCTCCAGGATGAATCTGTTTGTTTCCTTAGCAGTCCATGGTACCCTCAAAACTCTTCTCCAGCCTCACAGCTCAAAGGCATCAATTCTCATTCTATCCTCCCTAGTCATTGTCCAACTCTCTGACGCATAACAAGTGACTGCAAAGACCATGGCCTGATCAGACGCACCTTTTTTCTGTAAAATGCTTGTCTGCCATATACTTCTCTAAATATGAACATTCAGATTAAGACAGACTAGGAAGAAGGATTGGCCATCTACTTCTGAAATAGCAGGCCTCTGAAAACCCTATGTGCAACAGAACATATGTAGACTAACAGAAAGGGCAACTGAATTGGAGCTTTCAAGTACGGAAATACAAGGGAAGAGGAACAGTTGTAAGCAGACACAAGTGACTAGAACATGGAATGTGAGAACCATGAATGTAGGCTTAGATATTGTTAAGGAAGAAATGGAACGCATACATATTGACATACTAGGCACTGGTGAGATGAGAGGGACCGGCATAGGGCATTTTGAGTTGGATGATCATATATTACTCCAGAGATGAAAAGGTGAGGAAAAGGGGGGTTGCTTTCATAATTAAAAAGGTCATTTCTAGATCCGTCTTGAAGTACAATATTGTGAGTGACAGGATACTATCCATATGCATACAAGAAAGTCCAGTGAATACCACTATCATTCAGATATATGCACCAACAACCAGAGGCAAAGAAGAGGAAATAGAAGATTTCTACCAACTTTTACAGTTGGCATTCGATCGAACATGCAGTCAAGATGCATTGATAATAATGGGTTACTGGAATGCAAAAGCTGGGAATAGAGAAGACTCAGTAGTTGGAAAACATGGACTTGGTGACAGAAATGAAACTGGAGATAGAATGATTGAATTTTGCACAATCAATGACTTACTCATTGCAAATATGTTTTTTAAGAGACACAAACACAGGTTATACACATGAATTTCACTTGATAGTATGCATAGGAGAGCACTGTATAAAAGGAATATATGATTAGGTTATTATTGGTATGACAAGAATCCAGAATAAAAGCTGCATTATAAAGTAGTCAGGGGGTGGGGTATAACAATGAAAGAACTTCTTTTCAAAAAAAGAAGCGAGCTGGGCGGGGCGGAGGCAGGATAGAAAGAGTACAGCAGTGAATGAATGGAAATCTAAGTTCTTTGTAAGCTTTCTTTACAATCTCAACAAAATTTTTAAAAAACCTTGGCAAAAAAAAAGTGGTCAATTTTTCATCAGAAAAAAACCATACTTAAACATACAACCCTGCAATTTTACTCCTATATATTTATCCTAGAAAAATAAAAACTTATGTTCATAGAAAAACCGATAAGAAAATTATCTAAGCACTTCTACTCCTAATTTCCAAAAACTGGAAGCAGTCTTCTCTAAATGTCCCTAAATGAAAAAGCCAAGTCGCTGAATAATAGATAAAATGTGGTATATCCATATAATGAACTACAGCTTACCAACTACCGTGGATTGAACTAAGTTCTCCTCAGAATATTCATATATATTGATTTCTCATGATTTATTAAAGCAAATAGTTGTATAAGGATTAAGATTGGGATGCAACACATTTTAATCCTACCACTACCCTAAAATGATGTAAAGGAAATTTCTTTAGGGTATGACTTATAACATATTATCTCTTGATACAGATAAAAGAAGGAACTTTAATGGCCTAGTGATAAGAACCTGCATTGAAATCCCAAAGGCACACAGTTCAAATCTACCATCTGCTCTGCAGAAGAAAGAGGGGCAATCTCCTCTCATGGGATTAACTGCCTATGAAAATCCACAGGAGGGTCAGTTATGGGTCAGTCCTGACTTGATGGTACACAACAACACAGTCAAACCAAGACAATGGAGATCTTTGGCACCACCAAGGAAGAACTGCCAGAAATGGAGTGCAAACTCCTGGAACTAGATCTCTATGACAGAAATTTCCTTGACTCCAGAGAGTCAAGATGCATTTCTCTAAGGAAGACTAGGCTTTTTCCCTAGTGGTGGCACCATGAACTTGGCCTACTAGCCCCCTAACTTTAAAAAGAATAAGTTTCTGTTCATTAATGACATCCATTGGCTGTATCTCTATCATAGCAGTGTAAGATAAGTAAAAAAATCAAGAAAAAGCAATGAGCATATTAAATACAACTTGGATGGATATCATGGAATATAAAAGAATGTTATAAATGTTATAAAAATGTTATCTACTGTATTATTCAATTTACAAGATATTTTTGAAAAGGTAAAACTATTGCTCTGAAGACAGGTTAGTGGTTTCTTCAGTCTTAGGGATAAGAGAAAGATGAGATAACAGGAGGATAGCACAAGAGTTTTTAGGATGATGGAATTGTCTTGCATCCTGATTGTGGTAGGTTTTATGTACGTATATTTGTTAAAATTCATAGGGCTGGAAAAGAAAAATAAAGTCAATCTTTATTTAATAATAATTTGGAAAACAAAAAGGAATTTTTAAAAGATATACCAATGCAGTATTAGTCAGAAATGTCCAGAAAGTAGAGAGGACAAATCATGAGAATAATCAGTCATTCATAACTCATTTGAAGTCATTAGCTCCCAGAGGAATAAGAAATGAAATCATCTATAAAGAGATTACTTAAAGGGAAGACATTACCAAGAAAACATCTGAAATTAAAGATTGAGTCGAGTAATTTTGTAGTCAACACTCAGAAAGAATAGTCAAAGAAGCAAAGAGTGAACTAAAAAAATTATATGATAGAAAGCAAAGAAGAAATCTTAAAGCAGTAGCTCATGGGACCAAGTTATCACAGAAATTACAACTAAGAAAAGGGTTAAAAAGATTAGATTTTTAAAAATGGGCAACAATAATTTGTGCTTAAATATAGTTGTGATGAAAATTAACCAAAAAATCAAATAAATAAAAACAGTGTATGTTTCATTCATCAAAGGAATCTTGCTGTGGAGTTTATCTAGCTCAAGACAAGGCAGGCTTCAGAGCTATTGTACATAGGGTCGCTGTGAGTTGAAGGTGACTCAAAGGCACATAACAACAATAGCTTTTCTAAGGTGGATGACTATGCAGAGGGGTGGGACTGCGAATGAGGGATGTTGGCTTATCCACAAAGGGAATGGCTATCAACCCTTCCAACAAATTGAACAGCTCGAGATGCAGAAGATAGGAATTCTTTCCCAGCCAGAGAAGAGATTTTCCCCAACTTGGTGAAATGTAGGGCATGTTTTGGAATAGCAGCAGCAGCCATAGCTAAACTAGAGAATTGATATAAAATGAGATCAGATCTTGGGGTTAGGGATGGCGTGTCAATATTGCCAAGACTGAGAACTCTGTTCGACAACTGGGTAGACACACAATATTGGCAGGACTGAGAACTTAGGAACAACATTCAGAGCCACAGGCTCAAGGCTGAGGTGCCTACATGTACATTTTGGGAGCTGTCTTGACTATATTCTGTTATTAATTTGAATTATAACCTTTTGACTTCTCCAATATGGTTCTGTGTAGTCTGTGTGCAGTCACATAGGATTTTGGATCCACCAAAGCAGTAAGACTGGTATTGAGACAAGCAGAAAGAGATATGGGAGTGTGAGGTACATGGTTGACCTCACGGGAACTGGTTTTGTATTACTGATGCTTTTAACAGGGAAACTTTCCCTGTTAAAAATTTCCCACTGTGAAGCTGGTAAAGGTCAGATACTCCAGGCATAACCTTTGCTCTTTTCACACTAGCTACGAAGAGAAAGGAGAGAGAATGGTGAATATAGAAAAATGTAATCAATTCTATGAAAAACAGGTTATTTATCAGCAATGAGAGTGCAGCAGTAAAGAAAAATTTTTTAAAAGGAAAGAAATAACTGCAAGAATAAGGTCATAATCAAAGAGATGGTATGGTATGGTATGGTATGGTATGGTATGGTATGGTATGGTATGGTATGGTATGGTATGGTATGGCATGGTATAAAAAATAAAATGAAATCTTTTACTCTGGTTAGACTACAGAACTTTAAATTCTTGCTTTACCAGTTAGTTATAAAATTTGAGCAGATTACTCTTAATTTATTTACTCGTCAGTAAGATGTAAAACATAGTAATAGTACCTATCTCCCACCACAGCGGAGAGAACTGAGTTGATACAGGTAAAAAACTTAGAACTCTGCCAAACACCTAGTACCAAACAACCCAATCTGCTGCTGCTAGGGAGCCAGTCCTCAGACAAAACATCATGCTGAGAAAGACAGAGGGTCAACAAAAGGGAGGAAGCATCTAAATTAGACAGAATGAAAAAGTGATTGTAACAATGGACTCAAGCATATCAGGGATGACAAGAATGGCATAGGATAGGGTACAGATGTACTTTTCAAAGCATCACAAATTGTCTACTTGAAGGCATAACAGCAGTAGACAGCAGACTTTCCCAATGCAATTTGTCTTTTGATTTACTGATAGCTGGTGCCAAGAGTGCTGACTGTGGAATGAAGCAAGATGAAACTGTTAACAATCTCACTTTCTTCTCCATCTAACATGATGCTGCCAATTGGCACAGTGGTGAGAATCTTTGTTTTATGTTAACATCAGCTGTGAGCGACCTCTCCAGAGTACCAAAGAGCAATGATGTCAGTTAAAAGACTAAAATACACCTGATTCAAGCCATAATCTTCAGAATTACTTGCTAAGCAGTAGAGAGTTGGACAATGACTAAGCATGACAGAAGAACCAATGCCTTTCATTTGTGATGCTGGAAAAGAGTGTTGAACATACCATGGACTACCAAGAGAAAAAAAACACAGGTCTGACCTTGAGTGGATAAAACCAGGTTACTCCTTAAAGGCAAGGGTTTTGAACACTGTCTGCCATACATTGGGCATGTTGCCAGGAGGGACCAGTCCTTGGAGAAGGACATCATTCTTGGAAAGGTTGAGGGACAGTAGAGGAGAGGAAGACCCTGGATGAGATGGGCTGACTCAATAACTGGTGTAATGTAGGTAGATGTGTCAGAGACAATAAGATTGGCTCAAGACAGGGCAGGGTTCAGAGCTATTGTACTTAGGGTCACTATGAGTTGCAGGTGACTTGACAGCACATAACAAAAACAGTATTAGGAGATGCTGAGGAAAAACTTCTCAATAGAAAAAAATCATTCTTAAGCAGCTATTATGAATGGGAAGGACAGTCAAATGGCACATACTGAGAAGGGAAATGCAATGTACAATAAGAGATGATCAGCACACTACCCTAAAGGAAGTTGTGGAAGGTTACACAGGAAATATTGTCAATCAATGTAAAGGACATTACATACTAAACCCTGGAATAATATACATTAACCTGTAAAGAGATTACATAGACAGGCAATATAATAAACAGATGAAAAGAACTACACCATTAGGCAGCTATTTCTGCATTCACACTATTATGTGCTGTGAAGATAATCATACATACAGTAGAGCCACCAGAGAGCAATGCTACAAAAGTTTCTTAATCATAATCAAGCACCCTGAGGGAATTAGCTGTCGGTTATGTGGCAGAATCCTCAAGACAATGTATGGCTCTTAGTCACTCTCTGAACCTGAAACAATACTCCCTGCCAAGGCTCAACTGTCAACCAAACAAAAGACAAAAATATAAAACAAGAAGCATTCACTCCTTAGAACCACCAACTGTTGTTGTTGTGTGATCTAAACTGGAATTGATTCATAGCTGACCCTCCAATGGATGTACAAAAGCCGTATAAATACGATGGGAGCAGACTGCCCATTTCTCCCCTGTGGAATAGCTGGGGATCTGAACTGTATGCTTTTGAGTAAGCAGCACATCTGCTTACCACACCACCAGGACATCCAAGGTCAGAATAATCAAGGATGTTGTTGCTGTGACGTGTTGCTGACCACAACTCAGGGAGACTGTAACAACAATATTCCTGAAACCTCCCCTATCCTGTGCCAATCTCATCATCTCTGACACCTGACCCTACTGCAACAGTCACTGTGCCAATCCTTCTCATCCAGGATTGTCTTCTCCTGCATTAGCCCTCTACCCTTCCAAGCATTATGTCCTTCTCCAAGGACTTGTTCCAAAGAGCAGTATTTGCCCAAGAATAAATCCCAAAGAATAAGGATAAAGATAGGAGGATTAATGGAATGTGAATTATAGGGAAAATGTTGTGGTGGTGATGAGGACTCACAGAAACCCTATGGACAGCACATCCAAACCTTGCCCAAACCTGTGCCATCCTCACAATCCCCAACTGTGCTTGAGTCCACTGTAGCCATCCTGTCAAACCATCACAGTTTAATGTTTTACTGAACCTCTCCTTTTCCAAGCCTCATGTCCCCTTGTCTAGGACTGAAAGGTCCATTCTGATAACATGCCTTAAATACAGGAAACAAAGTCTGGTCTACACTTTTTCCATGACTAGTTTGTTCGTTCTTTGGGTAATCCATGGTACATTCACTACTCTTCACCACCACTACTACTGAAAATGAACAGGTTTTATTTGAAAGAGTGTACGTGCATTATAGGTACTGTAATCATTGTTATAAAATGTGTATGAATAAAAAACAAAATTGCTTTGTAAACTTTCAGATTTTAAGAAAAAAATTATAAATAATATTTTTGCAGTCTTTATAGCCAGAGACTTTCTGGTATTCTGTTTTGGTTGCTTCGATAAATGGAGGTGTGTGTGTTTGTCTGTGTGTGAGAGTGTGTGTGTGTGTGTGTGTGTGTGTGTGTGTGTGTGTACACACACACACATGCATG
>NW_006400121.1:584750-600865 GCF_000299155.1 Elephantulus edwardii
ACATGCCCAAAGTATGTGAGATGGAGCTCCAAAATCTTTGCCTCCAAGGAGCAGCTTGGATTCATTCTCTCCAGGACGGACCTCTTTGTTCTCTTGGCAGTCCATAGTGTGTTCAATACTCTTCTCCAGCACCACAACTCATATGCATCAATTCTTCGTCTGGCATCTTTAGTCACTGTCCGGCTCCCTGGTGCAGAGCAACTAATTGTGAAGACAAAGGCCTGGATCAGGCACACCTTGGTCCCTAGACTGAAATTCTTGCTAGCCAGCATTCTGGAGAGGCCTCTGACAACAGACTTTTCTAATGCAATCTGTCTTTTTATTTCATAACTGCTGGTGCCAAGAGTGTTGACTGTGGGCCTGAGTGAGCTTAAACTGCTAACAATCTCAATCTCTTCTCCATCTATCATGGTGTAGCCAATTGGCCCAGTGGTGAGAATCTTTGTCTTCTTGATGTTGAGCTTCAATTCATATTGCAGATTATAGTCCTTAACCCGTATATAAATGAGTGAGTTTAAAAACCATATTACTCAGTAATTTGTAAGGACTTCTGAAAATACAAATAATCGGCTAAGAAAGAAATATTACAGTAAATCCATACAATAGACTTTAACTCAAGAATTTAAAATAAAGTACAAATGATTACTGATACTCTTTGTTGTGAAAAAATTCTATACTTTATCAGTTCATATATATGCAATTTCAGAAAACACAAAAGTATAAAGTAATAAAGTAACAGGAAACAGATTAGTGATTATCCAAGGCCAGAAATATAAGAGGAGGAGACTGAATGCAAAGAGATATAAGGGAATTTTTACACATAACACAATAGATCTTTATCATGATCAGTGGCCTTCTGGTGGCTTAGTGGTAGGAACTACACTTACAACTCAAACGTGCACTGTACAAATCTATCAGTTGTT
This sequence comes from Elephantulus edwardii, assembly GCF_000299155.1. NCBI lineage: Eukaryota > Metazoa > Chordata > Mammalia > Macroscelidea > Macroscelididae > Elephantulus > Elephantulus edwardii. The sequence goes on from NW_006400121.1 coordinate 585,674, forward strand.
CTATGGGAGAAAGATGGGCAGTCTCCTCCTGTAAGATTTAACGTAACAGTATCTATTGGCTAATACTCACTGAAATCAACAACTACAAACACTGAAATTGATGTTGTTCTAAGTTTTACTGTATTTAAAACACATCGTATTAATCTTTTATTTAAAAATTCAAACAGTTCTTGCCTAGAGACATTCCACTGATTAAATGTCTACTATGAAATACATTACTAATGATAGATTTACCAACACCTCCTTTACCTACGGAAGGACAGCTTGGGGAGACAAAGCAATTATAAGCAAACATGCAAATAGCTGGAGTTGGAAAATCAAAGGGCTGAACTTAGAGTTTCATAAGCTGAAGGAACTAAAGAACAAATTCAAGCCTCAAATTGTAATACTTAAGGATGCTATGGGCAGAATACTGAATGATCCAGGAAGCGTTAAGGGAAGACAGAAAGAGCACAGAGTCAATATACCAAAAGGAATTGGATGACAATAGAAGAATTTCATAAAACAATATATGATCAAGAGACAAATTGCTCAGAAAGAACTGACTAAAAACATGGCCCCAGAAATGATGGAATGCCAACTGACATATTTTAACAAACAGATGCTGCCCTGGATGTGCTTACCAGATTGTGCCAAGAAATTTGGAGGACAACTACCTGGCCAACTGAATGGAAGAGATACGTATCAGAGAACTACCAGAATTACAAGCTGGGTTTACAAGATGCTGTGACACTAGAGACAATATCATCAATGGCAGATGAATCTTGGCCAAAAGCAAAGGTGACCAGAGGAAAATGGATCTGAATTTCATTGACTATGCAAAAGAATTTGACTGTGTAGCTAACCTGGAGAAGAATGGGAATCCCAGAACACTTGATTGTGCTCATGCCAAATCTATACTTGTACCAGTAAGCAGCCATCAGAACAGAGCAAACCTGGGAAAAGATTGCACCAGGGATGCCTGTCTCCATACATATTCAGTCTATATGCAGGGCAGAACATTTGGGAAGCTGGGTTTTATGAAAAGGAATGTGTGATCAGGATTGGAGGAAGACTCATCAACAACCTGTGATATGCAGATTACACAACTCTGCTTTCTGAAACTGAGGAGGACCTGAAGCACTTGTAAAAGAAGGTCAAGGACTGTAGTCTTCATTATGGATTGAAGGTCAACATCAAGAAAACAAAGATTCTCATCACTGGGCAAATTGGCTGCACCATTATAAATGGAGAAAAGACTGAGGTTGTTAACACTTTCAGCTTGCTTGACTCTACATGCAACAATCCTGGCAGAAGCAATAACTAAATCAAAAGACAAACTGCATTGGTGAAGCCTGCTGTCAGGGACTCCTCCGAAGTGCTAAAGAGTAATGATGTCAGTCTACGGATTAAGGTGCACCTGTTCCAGGCCACGATCTTCACAATTACTCGCTAGGTGTGAGGGAGCTAGACAATGACTTAAGGTGACAGAAAAGGAATCAATGTCTTTGAGTTGTGGTGCTGGAGAAGAGTACTCAACATAGACCACCAAGTGAATAATCAGGTCAGTATTGGAGATGGTGAAACCAAGTTTTTCCTGGAGGGAAGGATTTTGTAGCTCTGTGTCACATACCCTGGGCATGTGGCCAGGAGGGCTTAGTCCTTGGAGAAGGTTATCATGCTTGGAAGGGAGGAGGGAGAGTACAAGAGAGGAGGACCCTAAATGAGGTGGACTGATACAGTAATAATTGGTGTAATGGGGGAAGGTGTGCCTGAATCAGTAAAATTGATTCAAGATAGGGCAGGGTTTAAGAGTACAAAGGGTCACTATGAGGTAGTAGCAGGCAACCCGATGGCACATAACAACAGCAATCTCCACCTAGCCTAGTTTCTTCTTTTCAGATATTCTCTACAACATTTAAAAAGGAAAAGTTTTGTAGACAGAATTCTACACTGGCCCCCAAGATTTCGCGTCATCTCTTAGTCCAACATACAAGCCCTGTATAACACTCAGGCTATGAAAATGATGGACTTCACTGTTAAGATTTAGTTAGTTATAAGTACTACAATTGTAAAAGTCTATACTTCAAGCTCAGGTGGTTTAATGGCAAGGAGTTGCATAACCAACTCAAAGAAATATAGTTCAAATTCAATAGCTGCTTCATGGGAGAAACATGGTCAATCTCCTCATGAAGGATTTACTGCATCTGAGAACCTACTGCAGGGTCACTAACGAGTCACTTCCAACTCACTGGCATGTAAGAACAATAACAATGTCCAAGGAGAGATTATCTGGTGAGTGTGGTCTAATTATTTTAAAAGTAGAGCTCTCCACAGCAAGATTCAGAGGAGGAGCCAGACAGATTTGAAACATGAAAGGAATTAAATGCCCAAGAGTTTCTCTATTGTTGAGATGAAAGAGGCCATATTCCAAGGGCTTGAAGATGAAGGTCTTCTTAGAGTTCAGTGGAGTTTCTGCAGGAAAGCTAGAAAAGCAATTGAGTGCTCAGTCCTACAGCAGTAAAAAACTGAATTCTGCCAACAACCTGAAATATGTGCAAAGATCTTTCTCTATTCAAGCCTCCAGCAGCCAAGTGAAATTATGTTTTCACCTTTATTAAGATTGTGGTGTCAGAAACCTTGCAAACTGGATTTTCTATCCATTGTGTTAGCCTCCATTGGGACATGGTCTCCACCCACCTGGAGTATAGACACATGTTCATAAAAATTCTCAATAGCTGTGTGAGCAATATAAGAGAACACTTTTCACAGTGTAGGACAGTGGTGGAGAGAGGGTAAAGAGACTGTGACACTACTGTGAAAAGACTGTGGCAAGCTATAAAGAGAGGAACCTTAGAGATGAAGCCACAGTTAAAAATAGTTTTGGTTGCTGGATAAGTGAAGGAAAAGCTGACTTGTAACTCAAAATCAGAGGTTTCCTGCATCTGTGCTGCTGAACTAAACTTGGACACTCACCAACTGAGGAACTGTGCCTTTTTAATCTGGACTAGGGCTGCTGGACTAAACGGGGATTTGAATAGTGTTATACTCTTTGCCTCTTCCACTCCTCAACCTATTTCCCTAATAAACTCCATAACTGTAAGTAAAGTCTGTGAGTCAAGTTGTAAAGAATATTGGACCCAATGATTGGTAGAAACAGGTACAGGAGCATGTGTTGTTGCATATCTGACCACGTAGCTATTTGTTTAAAGCTATGGGTATTACTGATGGGGACAGTTCCCCTTTATAAAGTGGGCAGAAGTTAGACTCTTCTCTCATGCTGCAACCACTCCTTTTACAAAGATGTGGAGTAGAAACCATAAACAATGTTTTAGACTTCTAACTCTTTTGTTTAAAAAAAATTATTTTATACTGGTTTATTTACAAAGTTGATATGCATTGTTTGCCACACTGGATCTTTCCCATTTCCTTCACCCCTATTCAACCCATCAAATTTTGTGACTCGATGATTAACCCCCCGCCCATCCTAACCTTTCTGCTCCTCCCCTCCCCCTTTTGGATCCTCATACTTATTCTACAATAATGGTCTTATACAATATTTGTCCTTATGGGACTGAGTTAGTTCATCTAGCATAATTCTCTCCAGTCCCTTCCAAGTTAGGCAGTAATTTACAAAATCCTTGCTCCTGCATGCTGTACAGTATTCCATCGTGTAAATGTACTATAATTTCTCAATCCATTAGATAGTGGTTGGACATGTTGGCTGTTTCCATGTTCCTATGATGGTGAATAATGCAGCTATGAATATTGGTATACATGTACCCATTTGTGGCTCAGTTCCCATTCTCTTGGGGTATATTCCAAGCAGCAGAATACTAACTCCTAGACATTTGTGTGGTTTCAAGTCATTAGGTTTTTCTGTGTTGCCATAATTGAAAATCAATATATAATAGGAAGAGATCTATATTTGTTTCCATTCCAAAGAAAAATGACCTGACAGAGTATGGAAATTATTGAACAATATCATGACTATCACATGCAAGAAAGATTCTGCCAAAAATTATCCAAGAATGACTGGAACAGCACATCAATAGAGAACTGCCAAATGTGCAGACTGGGTTTAGAAGAGGCCATGGTATTAGGGATATTATAGCTAACGGTTGATGGATTTTGAAAGCAGAGAGTACCAGAGGAATGTCTATTTGTGTTTCATTGACTATGCAAGGGCATTTGATTGTGTGAATCACAACAAACTTTAAAAATGGGAATCCCAGAACATTAGATTGTGCTTATGAGAGAAACCTATGCATGGACTAGGAGGCAGTCGTCAAAACAGAACAAGTAGACACTGCATGGTTCAAAACTGGGAAGGGTGTATGATGGGCTCTGTGAAGAGGAATGTGGCATCAGGACTGGAGAACTACTCATCAACAACCTGCACTATGCAAATGACACAACCCTGCCAGCTGAAACTGAGGAGAACCTGAAGGTGTTAACAGCTTATTTTGCTTGGCTTCACAAATAACACTCTTGGTACCAGCAGAGAGGAATTGCATTGGGAAAATCAGCTATCTGAGACCTCTCCAGAGTACTGAAGAACAACAACATCAGTGTGGGGACTAAGGTACTCCTGATCCAGGCTACAGTCTTTTGCAATTACTTTTTATATGTCAGAGAGCTGGACAATGACTAGGATTAATAGAGAACTGATGCCTTTGAGCTGTGGTACTGGGGAGAAGAATGTTGAATATACCATGGACTGCCAGGAAAACAAACAGGTTCATCCTAGAGAAGGTCAAGCCAGTCTGCTCCTTCGAGGCAAGGATTCTGAGGCTTCGTCTGACACACTTTGGGCATGTTGCAAAGGGGGACCGGTCCTTGGAGAGGGACATCATGCTTGGGAGGGTGGAGGGATGAAGAAAGAGAGGGAGGCCATCAATAAGATAGATTTATACAGTGACTGAGGTAATGAGGGTAGGTGTGTCAGAGGCAATAAGTTTGCACAGGATAGAGTAGATTTCAGGGCTGTTATACATAGGTTCACCATGAGTCGCAAGTAACTCAAGGGCATATAGCAACAACAAAAATAGATAGTATAAATTGGAATAATAAACACATCATTAAAAATATGTAGTATTATTTCTTTTTCACTCGCCGGCCACCACCTTACTCAGGTGCTGACACCCCTAGTCCCTGCCCCATCCCTCTCCCACTTACTCCCACATCCTGATTGGTACAAGCTCCACCCTCTGGACTACCCCAGCCCTCTCTAGAAGCTGGTGTTCTTGAATCAGGCAGTCAGCAGCTGAAGAATCACCACTTTCAAACTCTGTATCTGCTTTGGGCCCTTGGGCCAAGGAGGAAACACCTACATCCATGATTCAGCCAAAACACTGCCTTTACATGGGATATTATCCTGCTTTGCCAGCCATGTGGCCTAACTGGAAGGCTCCAGCAATCAGCAACCACAGGAATGTGGTCCTGGAGCCAAAGATGAGATACAAAGTCCTTTATCTAGAATCGCTGTGAGAGTGGTGAAGAGAGGCTACACCACTCCACAGACTAAGGAGGACACTAGACTTCAGGAGAGGGGACTTGCATTCAGAAGACAACAAGCTTTCCAGGGAGAAAATTTCACAACATCCTCAAAAATCTGACAGAGGCAAATTAAGTTCCTTTTCCAAGTGATTCCACAGTCACAGAAAACTTTGCCGCTGTGCCATCCAAGACAAAAGAATAGAGCAGGGCAAGTTCTCCTCAAGCTTTCTTTTGAGAGTGCTCCCAAGCCAGGGTACTCTTCCCAGCAGCTGAATTCTCCCAGTGGCAGAATTGGTTTCCTTTCTGATGGGCTCCACAGTCCCAGATAACTTAGTTCTGTGATCACAGAGGAAAGAACAGAAGCAGTGTGCTCCCCAGCTCCAGTGAACTTTACAGCAGACCAGAGATGATGAGGTCACAGACAAGGTGAGGTACCTTCTCTTTCCCTAGTGGAATGTTGAACTGCCCACCTGAAAGAAGTCTTCCTGGGAGCCCAGAGACTAAAGAGATATTGAGGCAGGTTAAGTTGCCCCTCCGTCCTCTGGAGAAATAAGCTCCACAGCAAAGGTCATCAGATCCAGGACCTGCTAGGGCCCAGGCAAGAAAAACTATCACAAAAATAACATGGAAGAAGCAGACTATCTTAGAGCCAACACAAAACCAAAGTATGATATCATCCCCCAAAAGTAATGGAAACACAGAATTAATGGATTTACTGAAGCTATGAAGTCTGATGGAATTTTCTGACACAAAATTAAAAAAAAAATGATCAAGTATTTTCAATAGGTTAAAGAAAAATTCAAAGAATTGTAGGATTCTACAAATAAAAGACAAGGGGAACTAAAAGAAAATTGAGACATTGCAAATAAAACAAATGAAACATTAGAAATTCTAGAAGACCATAAAAGAGCAGTTCAGAATATTAGGACCAGCATTTCTAAAGCTGTCAACATATTAGGGACAGATTAGCACAACTGAATAAATGAGTACAGCATCAGCAAAAAAAGAAGACAGAGGTCTCAACATTAGTACACTGGAGCAAAAAAGCAGAATGAAAAGAAAGGAAAATGAAGAAAGCCTAAAGGATAATGTAAGCCAATAAGAGGAATAATGTGCATAATTAGAATTCTAGAAGAGGAAGAAGCAAAAAAAGTCACTGAGAAAGTTGCAGAAAAGTTACTAGAAGAAAACTTTCCAGGTATCATGAAGAATGATAGAAGATTCATACAAGAAGCTGGACAAAACCCATACAGAATAGATTCCAAAAGAAAAATACTAAAGCCTATCACAGTCAAATTCTTCAGAATCAAAGGAGAGAATTATGAAAATTATTGTTGTTGTTGATGGCCATTAAGTTGAGCACCACTCAGCAACCCTAGCTGGTAAAACCAGGAAACTATCTGCAGAAAACTTAATCAAGACTCACGCCTCATATCAGACACAAAACTCAAAGTGGAATAGGGACCTGGGAGTAAAACCAAAGACTATAAAATTCCTCAGAGAAAATCTAGGAACAATTCTAGAAGACCTATCTACAGCATGAACAGACTTCTAAATATAATGAAAAATCTACAACCAGGAGAGAATAAAATATAAGACTGGGACCTTCTAAGAATCAAAAACTTCTCCAATAGGATAAAAAGGAAACTCACAGACTGAGAAAAAAATTGACAATGACATATCTGATAAGGTTACAGAAGTTATATATTACTCCAGAACCTCACCAAGAAAAAGTAAACAACCCAATCCCAAATTGGGAACAAGATATTAATAGATACTTCACCAAAAAAGAAATTCAGATGGCAAACAATTTCATGAAGAAATGTTCAAAATCCCTAGTGATAAGATAAATGCAAATCAAAACAACTATGAGATAATGTCTCACCCCAACAACAAAAGCAAAGTTCAACAGGGCAGAAAAAAAATGTTGGTGAGGTTTATAGAGACTGGAACCCTTGTTCACCATTGAGGAAAATGGAAAATGGTACAACCACTACGGCAAACAGTCTACACTTTCTCAAAAGGTTGGAAATAGAAGTAACATTTGACCAAGCAATTCCACTACTCAGAATATACCCTAAAGAAACCAGAGCTATGCCTCAAACAGCAGTACGCACACTCATGTTTTACTCATGCATTATTCACAATTGCAAAGAAATGGAAGCAGTCCAACTGTTCATCAACAAATGGACAGGAAAACTACAGTCACCCAATGGAATATTATGCAGCACTGAAAAACAATGAACTCATAAAAGACTACACAACATGGGTTAGCCTGGAAGCCATTATGCTAAGTGTAATACTTCGGTCACAAAAGGACAAATACTGCACAACACTACTGTTATAAAATAGGACTGACATGGAGGGTAGGAAGGGAAATAGGAAAAGAATGAATAAACACTTCATTGGAACAGATGAGAGGAAGAACTATCTGAAAGGATATATGATAATGTACTATATATGACAACAATCTAGAACAAGAGGTGCATTGCAGAGTAGAATGGGAGAGGGAGAAGGGGAAGGGAAAGGGAGATAGGAAAATGTGCAATAATGAATGAATGAACACCCAACCTTTCTGTAAACTTTCATTAAAATCACAATAAGGAAAAGAAAATAACCCTCCAATGAAGTTTCATAGGCAGTAAACTGCATAGAAGGAGAATGAGCATCCTTTTCCCACAGAGCAGCTGGTAGATTCAAACCATGTGACTTCGGGACTGCTGTGCAACTTTTTACAACTAGTCTAGCACAGTTCCACAGATAATTAAAAAACAGAAACACATAAATACAGTCACAGCAAACTATAATTGACACTTCAAAATAACTACATTATCAGAGAATGAAAACACAAGCAAGGAGCTTTGGAGAAAACTGATCAGATTAGGACACTAAAAAAATCCCAAATTTCTGAGAAAAGAGACTTGTTAGATGGTCTGATTAGTAGAACAAACAAAACTAAAGACCCTGCTTCAGCATCTAGACTATCAGGCTGAGAATTTCCCGAAAGGTAATAAAAGAGGAATAAGAATTTTATAAAAGAAAGAGAAATGAAAGAAATATAAAGGAGAAAAGGTGAGGGAGAACTATTCACTACAATCCAATTATGGAAATAAATGAAATGATCATAAACAGGTGAATCAATAAAGCAATATATAAAAGTTATGAGATATTAAACACCTTGTCATCCCAAACCTTCCAAGTGAAAGCAACCCAAGCAAATCAGGGAATCAGAAAACTCAGCAGTCAGGAAATCAAAAGACATATTGCACCGCCAAATTCTGCAGTCAGGGACTGCTCCAAATTATTGAGGTGCAATGATGTCAGTCTGAGTTCAAAGGTGCACCAGTAAGGTCATAGTCTTTTCAAGCACTTGCTATGCATCTGAGAGCAAGACAATAAAGATGTTAGAAAAATTTATAAAATTAATGTGTCTGAGCTGTGGTGCTGCAGAAGAGTGCTAAAGATCACATAGACTCCAAAAGAACATACAGACATTCCTTGGAGAAGGTACAGTGCTCCTTGTCTCACACACTTAGGGCATGCTGCTAAGACAGGCTATTCCTTGAAGGACATCATGTTTGGAAAAGTGGAGGAATAACCAAAGAGAGGAAGTCTTTCAAACAGATGGAATGACACAGTGACTATAGCAATGGACTCCAGTATGTCAGAGTGCCAGGATGGTACAGGATAGAAAGGGTTCAGATCTGTTATTCACAGGATTTTTATGAATTATCTTTGACTTGATAGATTTAATAACCATAGACAGGATAGAACTATTCCATAGAATTCCTAAGGTTATACATCTGTTCATAGCAGTGTTAGTCACCATCACAAAAACATGGAAACAGCCCAAATATTAATCGAATGGATTGAGAAATTGTGGAACATTCAAAAAATGGAATATTATGTAGCACACAGGAGCAATGATTTCGTAAATTATTACCTAACTTGGGAGGAACTGGAGAGCATTATGCTAAGTAAATTAACTCAGTCCCACAATGACAAATATTATATAAAACCATTCTTGAGTATAAGGAGGATCCAAGAGGGGTAGGAGAGCATGGAAGCAGAGGGATGAGGATTTGCAGAGGGAGGGAGGGATAAATCATGGGGTAGTACAATTTGATGGGCGTAGGGTGAGGGAAGTTGAAAGAAATTGTTCTTAAAACAATGTATTCAAATTTTGTAAATAAACTAGTATAAAATGTTTTATAAAAAAAGAGGAAAACTGACAACAAGATGAATTGACACAGTAGCTACAAACATGGGTGCAAAGATAGCAACAATTGTGAGGATGGTATAGAACTCGAAGTGTTTCTACTGCATATGGGGTATACTGTGAGTAAGAAACAATTTGATGGCATTGAAAAACAGGGGATGAATGGTACTAAATTAACAAATGTTGATAAAAATTTAACCCACGCTTCTTTTCCAAGAAAATACCAAATGTCAGATGATGCCAGTGCAGCATGAGGGCATGGAGGCCTCAGGGCCCCCAGAAGGGGAGCTTGTGGTGGTTTCTATGGAGGCTTTGGTAGTGGTCCGCCTAGCGTTCTGCCAGTTGGGGGCCATGGATGCAGCCATGGAGCTCAAGGAGGCAAAGCTGAGGACAAGGAGTAGCTCTCCTGTTACCAAGGTGGGCCATCTGGTCAAAGATATGAAAATCAAACCTTAGAGGAGATTTATCTCCTCACTGCCCATTCAAGGAGTCTGCAATCATTGACTTTTTCCTGAAAATGTCCTGTAAGGATGAGGTCTTGAAAATTACGCCTGTGGAGACGCAGATATATGCTGGCCAGCGGACCAGGTTCAAAGTCATTGCTGCCACTGGAGACTATAATAGCTATGTTGGCTTGGGCGTCAACTGCTCCAAGGTGGTGGCTACTGCCATCCGTGGGGTAATTATCCTGGCCAAGCTCTCTTTTGTCCTTGTGCAGCATGGCTACTGGGGGAACAAGACTGGCAAGCCTCACACCATTCCCTGCAAGGTGCCTGGGCTCTGTGGCTCTGAGTTGGTGCATCTGATCCCTGCACCCCGAGGCACTGGAACTGTCTCAGCCTCTGTGCCCAAGAAGCTGCTGTTGATGGCTGGAATTAATGACTGCTACATCTCAGCCAGGGGCTGCAAAGCTATCCTGGGCAACTTCGCCAAGGCCACCGTTGATGCCATCTCCAAGACCTACGCTACTTGACCTAGATCTCTGGAAAGAAACTGTTCACCAAGTCTCCCTACCAAGAATTCACTGACCATCTTGTAAAGACCAGAGTCTGTGCAGAGGATTCAGACTCCAGCTATGGCCATCACATAGTGGATTTTGTATAAAAAAAAATAAAGTGGATTAAGTTAAAAAAAAAAAAAGAAAAAAACAAAGCACCCAAAACCAAAAAGCATTACACTCACATACAAAGACTTACATAAAAATAGCAAAAAAAAAAAAAAAGACAAGAGACACACAGGTTCCAAAACATAAGTCTAATAGGAGTTCTTTTAAGGAGAACAAAAAGAGATAGAAAGCAGTATTTAAAGAAATGATCATTTAAAGTATCCTAAATTTAAGGTAACTATTCAGACTAAGAAAGGTAAACAAAAGCTTTGAGAAATGGTAACGTAAATTCCAGAGTATCATTAGATAAGTAGCCCTAAATGAGAAAAGAATAAATAAAAGAATCAAAACAATATCAAATGTTTCATTAACAAAATCTAAAGAATATGATACAGCAAGAAGTCAAATAACTACCCCTGTACCTGAAAAAACAAACAAAAATAAAATAAAATATAATAAATAAAAACTCCCAAATTGAAATACATAAAATAAGTTTTCAAACAATGGGCCACAAACAGATCAGGATAATAATAGGAGTGGGGAAACAAGTGAAATAAAAATAGTAATTGCCCCAACTTACACCTTGGGGAATGTTTTCAGGAAGAAGGCACCCAAACACAACATGGCATTCTGACTCAGTTGAAGAAATGCCTTTTATGGTCTGGGCAGTTGAAGATCACTAGTCTTTATAAGCCGGAGTACCAAAGAGGAAAGAGATTCACAAAGACTGCTAAAGATCTGCAAATGGATCCTTCAAGCTTATGCCATATATAAGAAAAAGACCCAAGGTTAGTGAAAGACTACTAGAATGTGATACAACTTTTAAAACTTACTGATGGCTGGACATTTCATGTTTCCAACAGCCAGAGTGCAAAGACTGCCAACTCAGTGAGGACTGGTTACTAAGAAAAGCAATCCTCTACAGTAGGGTATAATTAGCCCTAGACTAAAGACTGGGCTGGCACAGAAAAAAGGATGTTTCAAAAGAATCAAAGGGTTTCCAATTAACATTTTTTAAATACTGAAAGAAAATAGCCCTTCAAAATAAAATATCTTCACCAAAAGTATCTTTTGAAACAAAAGGCAAAATAAAAAACATTCAGAATATATAAACACCATGTAAATGTACCAGCTGACCAGCAAACATTATCATTCAAGTGTAGGGGTAAAATAAAATAATTTTCCAACAAATCTTGGAATGTTTTTCCCCAAAGGAATTACCAGAGAACATTCTTTAGCACATGAAGTTGTCTTGAGCCAGAGCTGACTCAATGGTAAATAACAATTTTCCAGCATAAAAAATAAGATAAAAAATAAATAGGGGTAATAGTGAGACTGCTGAAGAAAGCAATAACCTAGTCTTGATATGTCTACCAATTTCTAAGAATTTTTTTTTAATAAAAATCTGTAACAAAAATTGTGGATGCTTTTATAATGGGACTATCAGGCAAGGGTCTAAGACAATATCTTCTAATATTTACTGATGAATAAAAATACAGATAAAAACCAAATTTAGGAAAACATACATTTCTGCTAAAAATACGAGTGGTTATTATTTTTAAAACGCAATTACAATGCTAGTTTTCTCTGACAATATTTAGAGTAAAAAATATTCTAAACTTGACTGACTACATTGACTCACAAATATGTCACTTATGAACTCAAACAGTTGTTTGTTGTTATGTGCTGCCGAGTCACTTGCAACCTCTAATGACCCTATGTATAGCAGTTCTAAACCCTGCCCTGTCCTGAGCCAGTCTCACTAATTCTGACACACCAACCCTCATTGCCCCAATTATTTTATCAACCCATCTCATCCGAGGTCACAAATTATAACTATAGAAATATTACAACCTAATGACATATAGTACCATTATCGTAGATCTATTCCCTATTTGAGCATGCGCTTTATGGGGTGCAGAGCTGAGAAAAACAATCATCAGATGTTCTGTGGACAAAAGACCAAAAAGTAGCTGTGTAGCTCTACAAGTCAAGTTTTAACAAATCCAATGATTAACTAGAAACTTAATATTTTCTTAAATAATGATTTAGTAATCTAGTTAGCTAGCATATAGAAATTCAAATATAGTTACATTTTTTAATTTATTCTTGAATTAATGCATATTTATTTTTATCCAAATATATTTCTTACTTTTATTTAAAATATTTTGCTAACTTAAAGTATTTAAAGGGAAAAGAAAGCTTATTAGAGGGGAAAAAACCATTTAAGACGTTATTTAATATAACTATCTGGGATGTCACCAATCCAAAGGCATGTGGTTCAAATATATCTGCTGCTCTGTGGGAGAAGACAGGCAATCTGCTCTTGTGTAGTTTACTGCCTCTGATCAGCTGTGAGTAGGGTCTGACTCAATGGTTCTCAACAATAAGATGTATAAAATATTTGCACCAGAGCCCACCTAACAACAAAACAGCTAAAAAACTTGTGACCCACTTTTACAAAAGATAATAGGAAAACCTGGAGTTCTATTTTGTAACACAAGGGTCAGCAGTAGTCAGAATCGATCTGATGGCAACTGGTTTGGTTTTTCATAGTTTTTTATATTCATTTATACTCATTCTATATCTAGGAATTACTCTCAAGTAACCAAAGCAACAATCTCATTTCATACAGACTATTTAAAAATATAGCATAAAGGAGGTTAAATGTCATATGAATTAATAAAATGCTATGATCTATTCAAAATATTAGACAGACGCTTTAGAGCACAGTGAAGAATAATTAATCTGAAAAGGGAGGTGAGAATGGTTGCACAACTTGAAGAATGCAATGCTATCAAACTGTGTCCATGAAGAAAGTGGAAAACCCTCCAAATCTTTATACTCTATTTTGACTATTTTTATTTCTCATTCTAATACATTAACATTGATACTTACCTATTCAATATGATTAAAACCTTAGAAAAAAATTAAACTTACCATATGTCCTTCGGCTCGAGCTTTATTCTGCATAGCCTCTTGTTTTCGTTGTAGGAACTCTTCCACTTGTTTAGCTCTTTCCCAAGATAGCTGCCCTTTTTGCCTGAGTAATTTGGACAAATAACTGAGTCGGTAATTCTAAATATTAAACATGCCAAAATATTAAAAACTATTCTTATTCTAAATACATTTTTCAGTTGCAGAATATTTTAAAATGGTTATATGAAATACCACCTTTCTCTGTAATGAAGAAGTAGTTACATATTTATTGATATTTACTACCTAATTACATTATTTACTATTGTAATTAAAAAATCTGCACTCATACATTAAAATATTGACAATGTTTGTCTTTTATTTAGTTGATCTGTTAAAATTATGTTGTTGTGTACCATCAAGATGGAACTAATCCATAGCTGCTGTTCCAGTTGGTTTTCAGAGAACAGTTAGCTCGCATGGAGGAAACTACTCATTTTTCTCCCATGTAGTAGTTGGCAGGTTCAAACCATGTGCTTTTGCTTTGGCAGCATTACCCCTTACCATTAAGCCAAAAGAGCTTCCCAGAATTTCAGTTATAGACCAAATACGCTATTTTAGACTGTGCTTACATATAGAATAGTGCTCATAACTTATAGGCCATTGAGCCTATATCAGAAATTTGTGTCAAATATATCTGAGATGCCAATTTAAAGTCAAATGAAAGCAGCATAATAGCAGTATCAAAAATGAAGTTTGTTTGCTGTGTATGCGTATAGAACATAGTAAAAAATCATTCCTGAATTCTCTGAATATAATTATTAAAAACTGAAATGGATAGGTTAGGAAAAAATTAAAAAGCATAGTTATTTTTTCATATTTTATAATTTTATTTTTGTTATCTTTATTTGATTATAAAAACCCTAAACATTAGATTACAAATAAATATATCAATCACAACCAACTAATGAATACTATGTCATAACCATGCTTACTAATAAACATAAAAATTTTAAGCTACTCCAAATAATCAGAGAATTCATAGCACAAAGCAATTTTAATTAATTTGTTTAGTGAGAAAAAAGCAAAAAGTTTTGGGGTTGTGTATCTACTAGGATTTTTGCCTAAGAAATTGGGCAAACTTCCTACAGTTGCTGAGTTATAATGTGAAAAAAAGGCATATATTTTCAGTTTTCTAGTAAGATTTAAGCACTTCTTATCATCATAGCACAAATAATGATTTCTTTTTACATTTTATGTCAACTACTATTACAAACTGAAACATTAAAATTTTTTTCCATATAAAAGCTTTAAAAACCTGAAATGTTGGGGAGTTCTGGTGGCCTAGTGGCAAGGAGCTGCAACTACAATCCCAGAGGGGCACGGTTCGAATCCACCAGATGCTCTGCCGGGAAAAGGAGGGACAATCTCCTCCTGTACCAGTCAGATCTGATTTGACGGTACACTCACACAA
>NW_006400121.1:600965-607204 GCF_000299155.1 Elephantulus edwardii
AAACAAAACAAAACCCGGAAATGTGTTCCATTAAAAAGCTTGGATGATGTCTAGTGTCATTTACTTTATATCAATTACTTAAAAGAAATTCTTGGAAAATTTTTATCATTGAACTCTTCCAGGAGTAGATGACTTTTATAGCTGGTTTAGGTAGCTCTGGTGGCATAGTGGTAAAGAGCTACACTGTCAACTCAAAGGTACATGGCTTGAATCTACCAACTGCTCCCCAGGAAAAAGATGAGCCATCTCCTCCCATGCAATGTATAGCTTCTAAAAAAATCCACTGGAGGGTCAGCACTAAGTTGGTCCTGACTTGATGGCACATAACAATAACAACCAACATAGCTGGTTTAAGAGAGCCCTGATAGTATTGTGGATGAAAACAGCATAGTAGCAGTATAAAAAATGAAGGGGTTTTGATGGGTTTGTTTTTAAAAACACACAAAAAAATGATTCCTGAATTCTTTGAATAATACAATTATTAAAAAATGAAATGGAAAAGATGAGGCATTCTGATTCTATAAATACTGAAAGCAGGGCAACTAGATGGACAGTTCTACCCTTGTCCGATACGGTCACTGTGAGTTAGATGAAAGTGATGGCAGGTGCTTTGGTTTGGTTTGGGATAGCTAGCTTAAGGGTCTATTATTTGAACCACCAAATAGGTCTATGGTTCCATCAGTGAAGACATGTTCACTTCACTTGAGTGAATGAGAGATTTGGTTATGGTTCTCTTTCACATTATATTTCTCTCTAGCAATCATATACTTCATAACTAAGATGAATAGGATACATGTGACTTAGATGCAACATGGCAAGTAAGGCTACATCCTGGTCTACATGTAAAAAGGCCAAGTGAACTTTCAAAGGTGTGATGAAATCCTCCAATGTGTCGGGCATGTTTACTAAGCAAGGTTCTGATGCTACTTAATAAGAATAAATAATAAATAAATAAATAAGAATATTTATTTCCATTTGGATAAAATTGCTGATCTATATCTACTTTATATCCTTACTGCATAGACTTCCTTTTTCAATCTTTACAGAAGTAAAATTTACCTGATGTTCCATCCTAATGTATGGTCTTAGTAACATGTCTGAATCATCAACTGACATATGTGAATACAGTACTATATATAGCTTACAAAGAACCCAGTTATACACATGACAGTTCGATTTACATATTTTCAAGTGTGCTTTTTACACCACTTAAGTATAAATAGTACCATCTGGCCTGTCTATTTATGATTCATAAATTCTGCTTCATTTCACAGTCATTTTCTAAGTCAGTTTAAATTAGTAGGTTTACATAACTGACTATACTTCGAATAATTTAAAATCTGTAGTGATTTTTCTTACCATATTTCTTTTTTTCCTCTCAAAAAAGCAGATATTTAAAAAAAAACAAAACAACAAACAAAGACCCTTCAAATTGTAAACACCCTTCATTGTGTTTCCAAGGGTGTAACTGCATGGGAAAAGACTACCCATCATTTTTCCACAGAGGTACAAAGGAAGTACAGCCTTTGGGTTATTACTTAATAATAATATTTACTGTCATGTTATTGTTATGTACCTTCACAATGGAACCAAATGATAGCTGACCTGCCAGTGAGTTTTCAGAAGCAGTTAATGTTACAGGAGGAGACTGCCCATTGTTTTCCTGTGAGCAGCTGATAGATTTGAACTGATGCCTTTTGCTTGGCAACACAGCTCCTTACTACTAAGCTAACAGAGCTTCCAATAATATTTATTAAGTAACAATTAATTAGGGAGCTCTGACAGTGTAGTAGGTAGGAAGTTACACTGCTAGTCCAGAGGTGGTGCTTCTCTGGCAATTCAAATCCACCAGCAGACCCATGGGAGAAAGACAGGCAATCTCCTCGTGCATAACTTACAGCCTTGGAAAACCACTAGAAGGTCAGTTATGAGTCAGTTTCTACTCAATGGCAATAAGCTTTAATTTTTAACAATTATTTAACAATATTATGTCCACCTGTAAAGTTATAAAGCAAACAGTTTCTCTTTGATACAGTAGCTGGAACAAATTATTAATTAATAATTACAATATCTAAGAAAAATACAAAGAATGTATGGTAAAAACATATCTCTTTATATATAATTAAATGGGATTCAACATCAAAAAGAAACACACTATAGGTACAGACTTCTATTATGAATAAATCTCAAAAACAACACACAGGAAGAGAAAGTAGACATAAGAAACCATTTTACATGATTCCATTCATGTGAAATGTTAAGAACAAGCAGTTACATAAAGATTGAAAGCAGATTACTAGTTGTAAGGGAAAGATTAAAAGTAAATGTTCAGGAGCTGTTTTACCAGAGAGGAAGACGTTTAAAAATGATTTATGGGGAGGGCTGTAAAACTTGGGAAATTTACTAAAATGCCATCAAATTCTACATTTAGAATGAATCAAGTTTATTATATATAAAATGGAACCCAATAAAAAAATATTTATTTGAATTAAAGAAAAAGAATATATGGCAAAAACAAAGAAACCATTACCATGCATACATAAAAGTTGTAACAATGAAGGAAAAAGGAAGATGGAGAATATCATAGGCTTCATCCTAGACCAGAACTAGATGGTACCTTGATACCACTAATGACTACTCTGACTGGGATTACAACAGTAGGTACCATGTAGAGTGAGCTGGGAAAGGAGAACAAATTTTAAATCAGAAAAAAGACTAGATGTACTGATTTTATAGAGATTGAAAGAACTCTCAAGACTACGATTTAATATCCTTCTCATTTGGAACTTTCAACACTCTTGGAGATCACCTTTCAGCATATAAAAGACAGGTCTATAAAGTAAACACCACCTGGGAAGAAACTGCTCCTCAGAATTATGATCAATAAAAGAACAAAAGGTGCAAATAAAAGAACACAGACCCACTATGGGAACTGATCTCAACTTCACAAAAAAAATATGTATATAAACTGTGAAGTGGAAACCAATTTACTACATAAATGTTAATCTAACCCACAATTTTAAAATCATAAAGCATAAATATACATTATCAAGATAAACAGAGAAAAATGACTAAACACAAAGAAAAAGACATGAAAATAAGAAACAGGAAACAGTATGGTTTGTGTGGGGAATTATAAATAAATAGCTCTGTGATTTGGGGGTAATAAAAGGAAGGGCATTTAAGAAAAGAAACTAGAGAAAGTGCTAACAATTATTGTAGGCAACAGGAAGCCATTGCAGAGTTCTAAACATAAGGTAAGAAACGTATGATTTAATATTTATGCTTAGATCATTTCATTAAGAAGATAATTTCATTAAAAAATCAGAGAAGAGGTAATAAGAGATGAGAAATTAAGTGAGTTCAAATCTGGCAACAGTGGTAAAAGTGACAGGAAAAAAGACAGTCAAATAGTTACAGGGTTAAATAAATAAGCAGGATAAAATGACCTAACTAGGAAGCACTGAAAATACTAAAATGTTACACATTAACAAATATGGAGAGAGAAGTACATCCCAAAATTTCTTCTAACTCTAAAATTCTAGGATCTGGATACCACCAAACAGTTATTTTAATATTTAAAGTTCTTTCAAAGTTGCAAAATTCAAAACTAATTCTTGAAAACTTTGAAGTTCAGATTTCGGAAATTCTAGGGTTATTTTTATTAGACTTTACATTTAAATATTTTAATCACTGTATAAGGGAGCAGTGGTAGTGTAATGATAAACTGTGCTGCAAACCCAAAGGCATGAGTTCTAATGTACCACGTACTAATGTTCTCTATGTAAGAAAAATGGGCAATCTCCTCCAACACGATTTAGTACATCTGAAAACCCACTGGAGGGTCAGGTATGGGTTGATTCTGACCTTATGGTACCCAACAACAACAGTCTCTATATAAGGTACAGGTGAAGCACCTTCTGTAAAAGGCAGCTAAAAACATTTTCAGCAAACAGCTTTTAAAGTGATATTCAACTCTACCATTGGACCATGCAAGTAGCCAAACAGCACATAATGATTACAGGCTGTATGCCAATAAAACTTTATTTATACACAGTGGCATTTAAATTCCATAAAATTTTTATATGCCATAAATATCATTCTTGTTGGTGGAGCTCCCCAATTAAAGTAAGCTTGGAAGCAGGAGTGATATCCACTTCCATAACAGCTTGCCTCTGGAAACCCCATGAACCTGGAGAAAGGACGAAAGTTATACAGGTGTCCAGGTCTTTCATTCATAGGGTAACTATGAGTCGCATACAACTCGACAGCACTTAACAACTGTCAAGTCAGAACTGACCCATAGCTGACCCTCCAGTGGGTTTTCAAAGGCAATTTAATTGCATGGTAGGAGACAGCCCAACCTGTTCCCACGGAGCAGCTGGTGGACTTGAACTGTGTATCTTTGGGATTGTAGTGCAGCTTCTTACTACTGGATCCACATAAAATGAAATCACTGACAACTTCAATCTTTTCTCCATCTGTTATGATGCTGCCTATTGGATTAATATTTAGGATTTTGTTTTTTTAATATTGAGATAGAACCCATAGTGGAGAATATAATCTTTGATACTCCGCAATAAGCATTTTAAGTCTTCTTCACTTTCTGTAAGCCCCAGTCCTGAGGCCACATTGTTCATAGCATCCAGATTCTCTAATATTAGATTTGCTCAGCACACAGTTTGAATAGGCATGGAGAAAGAACACAACCTCTGGATACTTTTCCTGATTTTAAATCATGTAGACTTACTTACCTTGTTCTATTTAGACAAAGAGTTTTTGGTCTAGGTATAGATTTATTTATTTCATATAAGGACAATTAAGTGTTATGGGACTCCCATTTTTCTTAAAGTTCCGCATAATTTATGATCCATACCACAAGTCAAATATCTTGGTATAAACAATAATACACAAGTAAACATCTTTCTGGTATTCTCTGCTTTCAGAGATCTATTTGACGTCAACAAAGGTATCTCTTGTGCCACAATCTCTTCTGGATCCAGCTTAAATTTCTGACACTCTTATTCCAGTCATGTTTTTAACCTATTTAGTCTTGAATAATTTTCAAGATACTACTTCCATGTGAACATTATTGGCACTGTTTGATACTTTGAACAATCTATCAGATCACCTTTTAAGGAAATGGGAACAAATACAGATCTCTTCCTGTTAGCCAGGTAGCTATCTTCAATATTTTCTGGCAAAGACTGGCAAGTACATCCAGGGCAGCATCAGTTTCCTGAAATATCTCAACTGAAACATAAACTGGAATGAAAAGTAGCCAAATCACGGCGAAGAAATGCTGAGAATGTATGGGAGCCGAACAGAAGATTTCAAAGGACAGCCTGAGAAGACAAAGTATTATAATGAAATATGTAAGGACCTGAAAACTAGAAAACCAAATAGAATAATACATTCTACATTTCTCAAGCCAAAAAGATAAAGAACAAATTCAAGCTTCAAGTTGCAACACCAAACAATTCTTTTAGCAAAATCTTGAATGGTGCTGGAAGCATCAAAAGAAGATTGAAGGAATACACAGAGTCATTATACAAAAGAAAAACAATACTTGCCCAAAACCTGTTATAGGAAGTAGAATTATGATCAAGAACCAAAAGTAGTGAAGGAAGAATTTTAAGCATCACTAAAGCATTGGAAAACTCACTTATACACCTTTGCAAATATCTGAAGTTCATACAGCAGTTGATGCAAATGTCCCCAAGTGTAGAGTCAAATACATTCTAGAAGATGAGCAGTATGAAGAAGTATAAAATAATTGCTGTTCTCTTCTTTATCACCATTCATCTGTCTGTTTACCATACAGGGGTGGCTCTCATGTTGCTGTGACACTGGAATTTACGTCACAACTATTTTTTTTTTCATTTTACACTGGTTTACCTACATTGTTCCTCATATAGGATCCCTCCTACCTCCATAGCCCACTTCCCCTCCACCCATCAAGCCCTGTGACCCATGATTACCCCCCTGACCGTCCTCACTCTTCTGCTTTCCTCCCCTACCTTAGAGCCTCATACATGTTTTACTAGTTACCTATTTCTACAATAAAGGTCTTCTACTATTTGAGTCTATGGCACTGAGTTAGTTCACTTAGCATAATACTAACCACATGTATTTTAAATAGCAGCAGGATCATCAATGGTTGATAGGTTTCAGTGGAGTTTCCAGACTAAGACAGATGGAGAAGTAGTATTTCTTTTTTTTTTAATTTTATTATATTA
>NW_006400121.1:607619-618332 GCF_000299155.1 Elephantulus edwardii
TTGTGTGAATACACCACAGCTTCTCCATTTGTTAATGGGCACTTAGGTTGTTTCCAACTCCTTGCTACTGTGAACAAAGCCGTGATGAACAAAGGTGTGCAGATATCTGCTTGGATGTCAGTTATGGTCTCTTTGGGGTATTTTCCCAGTAGTGGAATTGTTAGGTCAAATGGTATCTCTATTTGCAACTTTTTGAGAAAGCGCCACACCACTTTCCACAATGGCTGCACCATTTTACACTCCTACCAATAGTGAATAAGGGTTCCAGTTTCTCCACAACCTCGTCAGCATTTGTTGCTTGCTGTTTTGTTAAATTTTGCTATTCTGATGGGGGTGAGATGATACCTCATAGTTGTTTTGATTTGCATCTCTCTTAGAGCTAGGAATTTTGACCATTTCTTCATATGCTTGTTGGCCATTTAAATGTCTTCTTTGGTGAACTATCTGTTCATATCCTATGCCCATTTTTCAATTGAATTATTTACCTTTATCTTGCTATGGTTCTCAAGTATAAATTCTAGATGTAAGTCCCTTATCTGACATGTCATTACCAAATACTTTTTCCCAGTCTGTGGCTTCCCTTTTTACGCTGTTGGAGAAGTTTTGGGATGTGCATAGTGATTTGATTCTTAGAAGGTCCCACTCATCTATTTTATCCTCTCCTGGTTGTAGATTTTCCAGAAAGCTTGGAAGACTGTTTATGTTGTGGATTAGGACTACTAGAGTTCTTCCAAGCTTTTCTTTAATGAAGTTTATAGTCCTTTGTTTTAGTTCTAGGTCCATGATCCACCTGGAGTTGGTTTTTATATATGGAGTGAGGTGTGGATCTTGCTTGAGACTCCAGATATTTTTCCAATTTTGCCGACACCATTTGTTAAAAAGGCTGTCATTTCCCCACTTAATTGATTTCATTTCCTTGTCAAAAATCAGTTGACCATAGGTAGATGGGCTGATTTCTGAATTGTCAATTCTATTCCATTGATCTATGTGTTCTATCATTGTACCAGTACCATGCTGTCTTAACTACCGCAGCAGTGTAGTAAGATTTTAAATGGGGGAGTGAGATGCCTCCTACCTTTATTCTATTTTTAAGGAGTGCTTTGCTTATTTGGGGCTTCTTTCCATTTCAAATGAAACTGGAGATTTCCTTTTCCATCTCATTGAAGAATGGGATTGGTATTTGTATTGGGATTGTGTTGAACGTGTAAATTGCCTTTGGCAGTATTGCCATTTTCACAATATTGAGTCTTCCTATCCATTAGCAAGGGATATTCTTCCAAGAAGTAGTATTTCTTAATACTACTAGGAAACTTCAGTGTGTAAAAGAACATTTCTGGACACGGTGCCAGAAGGTGAGCCTCTCAGGTCGGAAGACACTCAAAATGAAAATGGGGAAGAGCCACCACCTCAGACACTACTGTAATGATGTTAATGGATCAAAGTTTTCTCCTAATAAAGGATCTTCAATTGCTGATGTGTGGCTGATATAACAAGACTCAAAACATGAAGAACAACTGTAATCATCCATTAATAACTGGAATATGGAATATACAAAGTATAAAAGTGGGAAAATTAGAAGTTGTAAAAAATGAAATGGAATGCATGAAGATCAACTGAAGAAAATGGACAGGTATGCGTCTTTTTAATTAATCACATGATCTACTAAGCTGGAAATGGCAAAATGAAGAGGAATAAGTCCTATTCATCATCAAAAAGGAGAATTGGGAGATCTATCCAAGAGTACAATGCTGTGAGTGACAGGACACTGTCCTCATACATGGAAGATCTGTTAACCAGCTATTATTCAAATATGTGCATTAAATACAAAAGACAAGGTAGAAGAAATTGAGGATTTTTACTGACTTCTGCAGTCTGAAATTGATAGAACATACAATCAAGATGCAGTCATAATAACTGATAGCTGAAATACAAAGACTAGTAACAAAGAAGAAGGAATGGTAGCTAGAAAGTAAGGTCTCAGTGATACAAACAAGGCTGGAGATTGCACAACTGACTGCATGAATGATTTTTTGATTTATTGCATTTTTTTAAAACAACATAAACAGTGACTATACACATGAACCTCACCTAACGAACCACACAAAGATTGACTTCATCCGTGGAAAGAAACATTGGAGAAGTTCACTATCAGCAGTCAAAACAAACCTGGGGTTGACTATAGAATATGCCATCAATTACTCCTGTGCACAGTCAAATTGAAGGTGAAGAAAATGAAAACAATAAGAACCAAAACACGACCTTGAGTTTCTCTCAACCAAATTTTAAAACAACAAATGTTGTTGAGGTGGGTTTTTTAAACTGAACACTAATGAATCAAAAATCAGAGAAAATTTTGGGATGGCATCAAAGAAACTATCCATGAAAAAAGAAGTATTATTATAAAGGTGGGGAAGAAAAAACAAACTAAAATGAATTATCAGAAGAGATTCTGAAACTTACAAAGGAACCAAAAGAAGCCAAAGGAAGGGAAGGAATCCTGAAGTATTATAATGAAATATGTGAAATGCTAGAATTAGAAAACCAGGGGGTGGAGGTCGTGTCTTAAGGGCGGTGGCGAGCTGCCCCTGGCTGCTTAGTGGACACCCTGGTGCTGACTCCCTTCCACCAGTCAGGAGCTGCTGAATCCTCTGAAGTTGGGCCTTGAATCCGAAGTTAAAAATTCTTACTCAAGCCTGAACTGTGGGAGGAAAACTCAGTAGCCTTGCTCTTTGATGGACACGATGCTTTCCAAAGTGGCCCGATCACAGACTGTGTCTCTGATTCCACAGGAGCTTCATTCTTCAGCACCTTCTGCTGTTTCCATTGCCACCAAAAAAACAGTCCAAGGCCCTCCATCCTCTGACTACATTTTTGAACGGGAATCTAAGTATGGTGCACACAACAACCACCCTCTGCTTGTAGCCTTGGAGAAAGGAATAGGGATTTACGTCTGGGATGTGGAAGGAAGGAAGAACTTTGACTTCCTGAGCGCTTACAGTGCTGTCAACCAGGGTCACAGCCACCCAAAGATCATGGACGCCATGAAGCAGCAGGCAGAGAAGCTGACCTTAACCTCCAGGGATTTCTACAATAACATGCTTGGAGAATATGAAGAGTACATCACTAAGCTTTTCAATTACCACAAAGTGCTCCCCATGAATACAGGCGTGAAGGCCAGACAGACAGCCTGCAAACTCGCTGAGAAGTGGGCTTACAAGGTCAAGGGCGTGCCCAAGTATAAAGCGAAGATCATTTTTGCAGCTGGAAACTTCTGGGACTGAACAATGTCTGTCATCTCCAGTTCCACAGACCCAAGCAGCTACGATGGATTCGGACCCTTCATGCCGGGTTTTGACATCATCCCCTACAATGACCTCCCTGCCCTTGAGCATGCTCTCCAGGACCCCAATATGGCCGCATTCATGGTGGAGCTCATCCAGGGTGAGGCAGGCATCATCATCCTGGACCAGGGCTACCTCCAGGGCGTGCGGGAACTCTGCACACAGCACCAGGTTCTCTCCATCGCTGATGAAGTCCAGACGGGTTTGGCCAGAACCGGCCAGTGGCTGGAGGTCAATTATGAAGATGTGAGGCCTGATGTGATTCTGCTTGGCAAGGCCCTCTCCGGGGGCTTGTATCCTGTCTCCACGGTGCTGTGTGACGATGAGGTCATACTCTCCCTCAAACCCGGGGAGCAAGGCTCCAGCTAAGGCTGGAACCCCCTCGGCTGCCGCGCAGCCCTTGCGGTCTTGGAGGAGGAGAAGCTGACTGAAAACGCAAACAGAATGGGTGTCCTCTTGAGACGTGAACTCATGAAGCTGCCTTCTGATGTGATAACTGCCGTACAAGGAAAAGGTTTACTGAATGCCATCATCATTAAATAAACCAAAGATTACGATGCTTGGAAGGTGTGTCTCTGGCTTCGAGACAATGGACTTCTGGCCAAGCCGACCCACGGTGGTATCATCCAGCTGGCGCCTCCACGGGCGATCAATAAGGACGAGATCCAGGAGGCCGTGGAGATCATCTACAAGACCGCCCTGTCTTTCTGAGAGTGGTCACGAACATTGGGCTGGAGACGGACAGGCAGTTCCGGGGGATGCGGTTAAGACTACTCTAATGCAGACACCTTCCACTCCCAGCATCCTCCAGGATCGGCTTAGTTCTTAGTTAGTAGAAGTACGAGCCTGCAGTGTGCTGTGTAATGCAACCTAGTGGCGTCTGCATTGAAGCCTTTGCTCGTGTGTGTGTGTGTGTGTGTGTGTGTGTGTGAGTGTGTGTGTGTGTGTGTGTGTGTGTGTGTGTGTGAACGTGTACATTCTAAAGTGAAATCTCCTTTTCAGCCTTTCAATCAGGTCCTGCGAGTGTAATTTACATACTTAAAAAACTCTTTGCCTTGTAGAGGAAGTCTTTTATATCTGAAAATGTTACTCCTGAGAGAATAGATTCGCTTGCCTTTGTGGAACTGAACCATTGAGTGTTTGGGTAGGATTAATGCCTGAGGTATAGCAGATACCAGGTTAAATAAGTGTAACTTCTTGTTGGTCAACAAGGATGTATTCTATGGATGTTATGATTTTGAGTGAGGGGAGAAAATATGTCATTCCCATATTATGTTTTGAGTGTTTGAAAAAAAAATTTTTAACAAATTATAATCAAAGTTTCTTTAAATTTAAAAGAAAAGAATAAAGCTTTTATGTTATTACTGTGTTCTTTCCAATGACATAACTGATTAAACTCCTTGAAAATGGAGAAAGAAAAAAAAAGAAAACCAAAAGAGAAGATGGCCCTCAGCATTTCACAAGCTGAAAGAAATAAAGAACAAAAGCAAGGTTCGTGTTGCAATACTGAAGGATTCACTGGGAAAAATATTCAATGATGCAGAAAGTATCCAAAAAAGAGTCAGTGTACCAAAAAGAACTGGTCAGCACTTAATCATTATAGGAAGTAGAATATGATCAAAATCCAACAGCATCAAAGGAAGAAGTCCAAGCTGAACTGAAGACATTCATAAAAAATAAGGCCCTAGAAATTGATGAAATATCAATTGGCATGTGCCAACAAATATGCAGCCCTAGACGTGCTCACCAGTCTGCACCAACAAATTTGGAAGAAAGCTATCTAGGCAACTGACTGGAAGATATACCTATTTGTTCCCATTACCCAAAAATGGTGATCCAACAGAATGTGGAAATTATCAAACAGTATCATTATCATCAAAAGCAAGTAAAATCTTGTTGAAGAATCTTTGCTGAAGAATGTCAAAAGAATCCTGCCAGAAATACAAGCTGGATTCAGAAGAGGCTATGGCGGAAGAGATGGCATGTCTAATATCAGATAGGTATCTGAAAGCAGAGAATACCAGAAAAATGATTACTTGTGTTTTTTTATTATGTGAAGGCATTTCATTGTGTAGATCAAAACAAATCAGGACTAACATGAAAAAGAATGGGGATTCCAGAATACTTATTTATGGTCATGTAAAACCTATACAGATGAAGCAATTGTCTGAACTGAACAAACAAAAGAACATGGTCTAAAGTCAGGAACAGTGTATGTCAGAGTTGTATCCTTTCTCCATACCTATTGAATCTGTAGAGAGCTCTGGTAGCCTAGTAAGTAAAGAACTGGGCTGCCAACTCAAAGGAAGGCAGAGCAAATTCACTAGTTGCTTCACAGAGACAGGAAATTCCCTACCATATGATTTATAGCCCCTGAAAACCTGCTGGAGCCAGTACTGACTGAACGGTAACGAGTTAGGTAACTAGTTAGGTGATTATTGTTATGAACCTTTGAGTCGACTATGATTCATAGCGACCTTATGCACAACAGCTCTGAGCCCTGTTCTATCCTGAGCCAGTATCACTGTCTCTGACACACCAACCCTCAATATCCCAGTTACTGTATCAACCCATCTCATCCTCAATCTTCCTTCTCCTGTGCTGTCCCTTGACTCTTCCAAGCATGATATCCTTCTACAAAGACTGGTCCCACTTGACTACATGCCCAAAGTGTGTGAGACAAAGCTTAAAAATCCTTACCTCCAAGAAGCAGTTTAGTTTCATACTCTGCAGGAAAGACCTGTTCTTCTGGCAGTCCATGGTATGTTCAAAACTCTTCTCCAGCAACACAGCTCAAAGACATCGATTCTTCTTCTGTCATCCTTGGTTATTGTTCAGCTCTCTGATGCATACCAAGTAATTGCAAGGAACACAGCATGGACCAGACATACCTAAGTCTCTAGACTAATGTTTTTGCTCTTCAGCACTCTGAAGAGGTCTGGCAATACATTTTCCTAATGAAATTTGTCTTTTGATTTCCTGATTTCTGGTGCCAGGAGTGTTGATTGTGGACCTGAGCAAGCTGAAATTGTTAACAATCTCAATCTCTTCTCCATCTATCATGATGCTGCCAATTAATCCATTGGTGACTTGACATTTATTGTTCTTGTTGAACTTCAATCCAAATGCGTCAGGCCCTTCTCAGTTTCAGCAAGCAAGGTTGTATCACTGTGTAACCCAGGTTATTAAAGGGTCTTCCTCCAATCCTGATACCACATTTCTCCTCATAAAGTCCAGCCTCCTGAATGATCTGTTCTACATATAGATTGAAAAGGTACGAATACAGAATGCATTCCTGACGTACACTTTCCCTGATTTTGAACCACACAATGTTTCCTTGCTCTGTTCTAACAACTGTCTCCTGGTCCAAATAGAGGTTTCTCATAAGCACAATCAGGTGTTCTGTGATTCCCATTCTTCTCTAGGTTAGCCACAATTTGTTGCAATCCATACAGCAAATGCTTTTGCATAGCCAATGAAACACAGATAGATGGCCTTCTGGTACTCTTTGTTTTTGGCCAAGATGCATCTGATATTGGCAATCATGTTCCTAGTGCCACGGTGTCTTCTAAAACTAGCTTGTATTTTTGGTAGGTCTCTGTCAATGCACTTACTTTTCTAGTTGCTTATGGATAATCTTCAGCAGGATAGTTATTCAACCTGTATGCTGAGGAAAGCTTTTGAGAAGTTGGACTATGTATGAAGAAGAATGAGGTTAGAGGACTTTTCATGAAGAATGTTTGCTATGCAGATGACATAATCTTACTTGCAGAAAGTGAAAAAGGCCTGAATCAATTAGTACAGAAGATCAAAGAATATAGCCTTTAATATGGATTATATCTCACCATCAAGAAAATTAAAATCGTTACCACTGGATCAATAAACATGATAGATGGGGAAAAGATTTCATTTTACCTGGCTCCACAATCAACACCCATGGTTGTTGTTGTTATTGTTATGTGTCATTGAGTTGCCTGCAAGTCATAGCAACCCAATATACATTAGGACTGAAAGTTGTCCTATCCTGTAACAATCTCATCCTCTCCAAAAGACTTAATCTCATTGCTCCAGTCACTGAGTCAATCTATCTCATCCTGGGTCTTCCTCTCTTGCGCTTTCCCTCCACCCGTACAAGCATGGTAGTAGCAGTCAAGAAACCAAAAAGATACGTTGTATTGGAAAAGCCTGCTGTTAAGAACCTCTTCAAAATGCTAAAGAGCAACGATGTCTGTTCAAAGAATAATTTGTGCCTGATCCAAGTTCAACTGCTTCCTTTAACTGTATGTTTAGAGATGAGTGTTGATTATTCCATGAATTGCAAAAGAACAAACACATCTGTCTTGAAAGAAGTACATTCAGAGCACTCCTCAGAGACAAAGATGATAAAACTGCCTCACCTACTTTGGGCATGTTGAGAGAAAGAGTAATCTTTCAGAAAAGACATCCTATACAAAAAGGTCAAAGACAAAAGGAAAATGCCTCAATGGATGGATTTACACAGTAATCACAATTGTATGCTTGAGCATGGTAGAGAGGATGACATAGGATAGACCAAGATTCAGATTTGTTGTTCACAGGCCACTGTTACTCGTAGTCATCTTGACAGCACCTAACAACAACTTTCTTTATGCTATTACACTGTTAAAGTCCACTCTAGCAAACCCTGTTACAGGGTTACAGCACAAACGGCCCAAGGAAACTAAGATCATCCAGTTCTTTTATTATTCATTGTTGTGTTTTCCTCCCTGTCCCCCCATCAGTCCGCTCTTCTCATTGAAAAGCAAAAGAAAAATTCTTTCATTGTTATACAATCCCCCCGCCCCCAAGTCCACTCCACTATGTACCTTCATTCTGGACTCCTATCATGACAATCATACCTAATCATATATCCGTTTTAAACAGTTCTCTCCCTCATCTCTTTCAATGCAGTAAACATAATTTATCCCATCTTCCACTTCTCATATTAAGTTATATGGTAAATAGCAAATCCTATTCCACATGTCAACTAACTTTCTTATGGAAATATAAACTACCATAAACTGTTCAAATGAAATCCCAACTGTCCATGGAGCTCAACAAATCATCCAGGGCTGGATAAGCAGGTAATAGTTATATGCTGAGGAATTCATATGACTCCCTCCACTCCAGACAAGCAGGTCCTAAAACTGGGGTCTTCCTGCATAACCTCAGGAAACCAGACAAAACCTTGCAAGTCTACATGAATCCCTCTATGTCAGAAATGCCAGATCTCCCTTCAGTTTGGGTAGTCAAGAGGAACGGGGTGTCTCTGGAGACTAAGGTGCATCTGATACAGGCCATGGTCTTTGCAATCACTTGTTATGCATCAGAGAGTTGGACAATGACTAGGGAGGATAGAAGGAGAATTGACACCTTTGAGCTGTGGTGCTGGAGAAGAGTATTGAATGTACACGGGACTGCCAAGAAAACAAACAGATTCATCGTGGAGAGGGTTAAACCAGGCTGCTCCTTGGAGGCAAGGATTCTGGGGCTTTGTCTGACATACTTTGGACATGTTATAAGGAGAGACAGGTCCTTGGAGAAGGACATCATGCTTGGTAGGGTGGAGGGACAACGCAGGATGGGAAGACCCTCTGAGGTGGACTGATTCAGTGACTGGGGTAATCGGGATGGGGGTGTCAGAGGCAGTGCCACTGGCACAGGATAGAGCAGGGTTTAGGGCTGTTGTACATAGGATCGCTATGAGTTACAAACGACTCGACAGCACATAACAACAACAACAGCAATGATGATTTATGGAATAGCACACAGCTTATGAGAGACACTATGCCTAAAATAGCAACTTTAATACAATTTTAAAATGGATACAAATGAAGAGATGATAAGGTAAAGGACTGGTTCCAGAAGTTGGGATGTAGAGCTTCACCATGATATATAGGAATATACTACATTCTCCCAGGTATGATCACCAACCAAGAACTTTCCTAATGCTCTACCTATCGTCCAAGGTCTTTAATTCCACGAACATGTGGCAATGAAGCTTAATCAGTATTATGGGGCTCTTGGACTGAGCACAACCCTATTAACTTTATACTTTGAGATTCTGATTAAAATAAAGTAAAACAAAAAGATTTACTTGTTAAGTTCCATCAAGCTGAATACAAAACATAGGGACCCTATGAATACGTCTGAACCCTGTCCTATCCTGCACCATTCTCACTCTTCCTAACACACTAGAGCCCATTGCAGCAGTCACCATGGTGATCCACTTGATGGAGAGTCTTCCTCTGCCTCACTGACTCTCTACCTTTCTGAGCATCATGTCCCTCTCCAAGGAATAGCCCCTCCTAAGCAACATGCCTGAACTATGTGAAGCAAAACCTCATCTCCTTCACCACAAAAGGCACTCTGGCTGTATACCCTCCCTAAAACATGTTAGAATGCTTGAATTTTGCACAATCAATGACTTATTCATTGCAAATATGTTTTATAAGAAACATAAGTACAGAATTTCACCCAATGGTATGCACAGGAATCAGATTGATTATGTGCAGAAAAAAAGTGCTGGAGAAGCTCAATATCAGCTGTGAAAACAAGGCCATGAGCTGACTGTGGAACAGACCACCAGCTACTCATACGCAAGTTCAAGCTGAAGTTGAGGAAAATTAAACCAATCCACGAGAAACAAAATATGACTGTGAGTTCATCTCACCTGAATTTCAGAAACATCTCAGGAAGAGGTTTGAGGCCTTGAACACTAATGAGTGAAGACCTAATGAGTTGTGGGAGGATGTCAAATGTATCATCCAGGAAGAGTACAAAAGGTCATTACAAAGACAGAAGAGGAAGAAAAGACCAAAATGGATGTCAGAAGAAACTCTGAAGACTGCACTGGAGCGTAGAAAAGCCAAAGCACAGTAAGAATTCAAGATACTAAAGAGCTGAAAAGAAGATTCCAAAGGGCAGCATGGGATGACAAAGCAAAATGTCACAATGAAACGTGCAAGGGAGCTGGAGTCGGAAAATCAAAAGGGCCGAATTCGCTCAGTATTTCTTAAGCTCAAGGAACTGAAGAACAAATTTAAACCTCGAGTTGCTATAATCAATGATGCTTTAGGCAGAATATTAAATGATCCAGGAAGTGTTAAAAGAAGATGGAAAGAATATACTGAGTCACTGTATCAAAAGGAACTGGCAGACAGAGAAGAATTTAATGAAATAATATATGAGCAAGAGCCTATGGTGCTGAAGGAAAAAGTTCAAGCTGCTTTGAAGGAAATAGCAAAAAATAAAACCCCAGGAATAGATGGTATACCAATTGACATATTTCAGCTAACAGATGCTGCCCTGGAAGTGCTCACCAAGTTGTGCCAAGAAATCTGGAGAACAACCA
>NW_006400121.1:619467-638824 GCF_000299155.1 Elephantulus edwardii
GAGAGGGTTAAACCAGGCTACTCCTTGGAGGCAAGGATTCTGGGGCTTCATCTCTCATACTTTGGACTTGTTGTAAGGAGGGACAGGTCCTTGGAGAGGAACATCATGTTTGGGAGAGTGGAGGGACAGCACAGGAGAAGACCCTTTACAAGGTGGATTGATTCAGTGACTGGGGTAATCGGGATGGGTGTGTCAGAGACAGTGCGATTGGCACAGGAAAGAGCAGAGTTTAGGGCTGTTTTACATAGGGTCGCTATAAGTTGCAAGAGACTCGATGGCATATAACAACAACAACAAGAACATGGATGTTATGAAGGAAGAATTTCAAGCTGCTCTGAAAAAATTGGCAAAAAACAAGGCCACAGGAATTGATGGTATTTCAACATATTTCAACAAACAGATACTGCCCTAGATGTGTTCACCAAGTTGTGCCAACCACTTGGCCAACTGACTATAAGAGATCTATACTTGTTCCCATTCCAAAGAAAGGTGACCCAACAGAGTGTGGAAATTATTGAACAATATCATTGATATCACATGCCAGCAAGACTGTGCTGTAGATTATCCAAAAATGACTGGTACAGCACATCAACAGAAAACTGCCAGATGTGCAGGCTGGTTTTAGAAGAGGCTGTGGTACTAGGGATACTGTAGCTAATGTTAGATGGATCTTGGCTGAAAGCAGGGAGTATCAGAGGAATGAATATCTGTGTTTCATTGACTATGCAAAGCTGTTTGTGTATACCACAAAAAACTATGGCTAACTCTAAGAAGAATGGGAATCCCTGAACACCTGATCATGCTTATGCATGGACCAGGAGGCTGTTGTCAGAACAGAGCAAAAAAATACTGCATGGTTCAAAACTGGGAAGGGTGTACGCCAGGGATGTATCATATCTACATACCTTTTCAATCTATATGCAGAACAGATTATCCAGAAGGCTGAGCATTATGAGGAGAAACGTGGCATGACGACTGGAGGAAGATTCACCAACAATTTTTTTTATGCAGATGACACAACCCTGCTTGCTGAAACTGAGGAGGACCTGAAACACTAGGGACAGAAGGTCAAGGACTGCAGTCTTCAATATGGATCGAAGCTCAACAGGAAGAAAACAAAGATTCTCACGACTGGGCCAACTGGCAGCATCATGATAGAGGGTGAAGAGATTGAGACTGTTCACAGCTTTAGTTTCCTTGGCTCCACAATCAACACTCTTGGCACCAGTAGTCAGGAAAAGAAAAGATGACTTGCATGGAGAAAGTCTGCTGTCAGAGACCTTTCCAAAGGACTGAAGAGAAATGATGTCAGTCTGGAGACTAAGGTGTGCCTTTTACAGGCCATGGTCTTTACAATCAATCACTTGCTATGCATCAGAGAACTGGACAATGACTAAGGATGATAGAGATTTGATGCCTTTGAGCTGTGGTGCTGGAGAAGAGTATTAAATATACCATGACTGCTAAGAGAACAAACAGGTTTGTCCAGGAGAGGGTGAAACCAGGCTGCTCCTTGGAGGCACAAATTCTGAAATTTCATCTGACATACTCTGGACATGTTGCAAGGAGGGACCAATTCTTGGAGAGGGATGTGATGCTTGGGAGGGTGGAGGGACAGTGCAGGAAAGGAAGACCCTGGATGAGATAGATTGATTCAGTGACTGGGGTAATAGGGGTTAGGTGTGTCAGAGACATTGAGATTGGCACAGGATAGAGCAGGGTTTAGAACTGTTGTACACAGGGTTACTATGAGTTGCAGGCAACTCGATGGCACATAACAACAACAATGGACATTCAACATTCCTCTCCAACACCATAGCTCAAAGGCATCAATTCTTCTTCTATTATCCCTATATCCAGCTCTCAGATGCATAGCAAGTAATCAGGAAGACCATGGCCTGAATCAGACACACCTTAGTCCTCAAACTGACATCATCACTACTCAATAATTTGGAGAGACCCCTAGTGCTGACTTTCCCAGTGCAATGTGTCTCCTGATTTCCTGACTACTGGTGCTAAGCTGTTGATTGTGGATCCAAGTAAGATTTGACAATTATAATTTTTTTTCATCTATCCCGATGCTGCCTATTGGTCCAGTGATAATAATCTTTGTTTTCTTGACACTGAGATGTAATCCATATTGAAGGCTGCATTTTTCAGTCTTCTGCAACAAGTACTTCAAGTCCTCCTCACTTTCAGCAAGCAAGGTTGTGTCATCTGCATAATGCAGATTATTGATGAGTCTCCCTCTGATCTTCATGCCACACTCCATTCATCAAGTCAAGCTTCTTGAATAATTTTCTGGGCATATAGACTGAATAGGTATGGAGAAAGACTACAATTCTGAGGCACTCCCTTTTTAATTTCAGACCAAGTAGTGTTTCCTACAAACTCACTTATAAATGTACCCAAAAAAAAGTTAATCATAGAAAAAAGTTAAGGTCTTTTGTGCAAAACTTACTCTGAGTCATATTTAACTCAACAACATTTAACTACTGCTAAATAAGACAAGTGCTGTTACATCTAGAGAGATATTCTTCCACTTTGCTTATCACTCTCTCAATGTGCTATATGATGTAACCTGGGTTTGCTATGATGCTGAACCTTGTGCCATGGGGATATCAAATACCAGAATGGTTTCTCATTGTGGACTGTGTTTGGTGGAGCCCCCAGCTATAAAACAGGTTGGGAAGCAGGAGTGGTATCCACTTCCTAAACCACATGCCTCTGGAAACTCTATGAACCCAGAGGAACAAAGATAGCTATGGAAAGGCATTGGGTCTTTTGTTCATAGACTCGCTATGAGTTGACCTCGACTTGATGACAATCAACAACAGTGTTTCCTTGCCCTATTCACACAACAGCCTCTTTGTCTAGATACAGGTTTTGCATGAGCATAATCAAGTGCTCTGGGATTCACAATCTTCTCAATGTTAGCCATAATTTATTATGATCCACATAGTCAAATGTCTTTGCATAGTCAATAAAGCATAAATAGACATTCTTCTGGTATTCTTTCCTTTTAGCTAGGATCCATCTACCATCAGCAATGATAACTCTGGTGCCACAAGTCTCTTCTAAATATTGCTTGAAATTCTGGCAGTTTCCTATATATGTACTTTTCTAGCTATTTTTGAATTATTTTCAACAGGATTTTGTTTGCATGTGATATTAATGGTATTGATATAAAAAAAGAGTTACTAGCAGACTCAATGATACCAGAAAATCAACTGTTCACTTAAACTCATTTCAAATAAAAACATTCACGTGTGAATCTTTTTCTCTCAGTAATGAGCATAACCTACAAGTAGCTTCACAATTCACAACAAATAACATCTTTACATTTACCCCAATTATATACACCTCTGCTTAATGACATTTTAATCACCTTTTATAATTTAGAAGTGTCATAAAGATTTTTATAACATTCAAAGAAATTCTCCTCAAAAATAACCAAAGGAAAAATAAAATGTATATAAATTTTCACAAAATGGTATCTGCTTTTCCCTAATTCACCAGAATGTTTTAAAGACATTAGAATGCATTTAAAAATAAGCACACTTGAGAAAGAGAAATCATGAGAATGAAAACTATTTAAGTATTATTAAATAAAGTAAAGGTATTTCAATGGTATACTTTAAGGAAAATCTGATAAACACGATCATAGAGACATAAATGAAAGATGAATGTGAAGAGAAAATGTACATGACAAAAAAAGTGGGGTTCTAAGTAATGAATAAAGGGAGTGGAAAAAGCAAGTTTGGTGGTTTACATGAAGTATGTTATTATTTGGTCCTGTCTAGTTAACTATAACTCATAACAATCCTACTAACAACAGATCGGAACCTTTCCTTATCCTGCATCATAAAGTTTAGCTCCATTTAAACTTAAATTTGGATTTAGTTAAAGCAAGGAGAGAAAATTATTACAAGAATATG
This sequence comes from Elephantulus edwardii, assembly GCF_000299155.1. Lineage (NCBI taxonomy): Eukaryota > Metazoa > Chordata > Mammalia > Macroscelidea > Macroscelididae > Elephantulus > Elephantulus edwardii. The sequence goes on from NW_006400121.1 coordinate 623,406, forward strand.
CTGGCTGCTAATGATCACATGTTCCTAGAAATAATACATTTAATCTGTAACACAAAAAAATAAGCTATAAAATCTGACTGAAAAGGACTGTGTGCCACAGTGTAATCAAGCGCCAAAAATTGCCCTTGAGAAAAATACTGCATCCAAGAGGCAAAAAATATTCTACGTAAAGAGAAAACATCTACAAAGTGTGGTAACTACAGAAGACAAAAGCATACACAAGGATGAATTCATGGATCATCACAGTCCAACCTGTTTGCACTGGCTTGTTTAGACATGGCCTTCAATCTTTTCAAAGTTTTTCTAATAACATCAGCATCGGGAAAATGGTGAGGACCTGGAGTCCCTTTAGGAAATCCTGGCCGTACTCCAGGTGAAATTTCTCCGTAGATAAATATGCACAGTAACTTTCATTACTTTCTCTGAAGCAAAACTTAAGCAACTTGTACAAAACATAAACCATACCTTTCTTGAAGACCCCGGCCACGCAGTTCTCTTTTCCCCTTAGATTCATTATCTTCTGCTCTTTGCCGCTGCATTTGATCAAAAATGGCATGGTAATGTTCATACTGCCTTCGAGGAGAAAAAGGTGGAGCAACTGCTCCTCCCCTGACAAAAAAGGGGGCCTAGGAATTAAACAAAGAGCTTTCACATGGTTATCTTAGTAGACCTAAAAAGTGTGTACCTGCCTCAAAAGAAAAAATATATCTCATGCCTTAACTTTAAAAAAATTCTCTAACTACATCATAGTATTAAATGCACCACTTACAGCAAAATGTTTGCCTACAATATTTTAAGCTTCAGCTTATAATAAAAAAGTAGTAACTTTGTTACCAACAATAAAGCAAAATTTAACATGACAAATATGGAAAGTATGGTCTTAATGAAAATGATTCTAAAAGAAGCTTTTAAAGCATTTCTTATGATTCTGTCCCATTACGCCAAATATATGACTTATAACCAAAGCACAATTTTCTTTTATAACAAAGAAAATTATATTTAACAAAAGTATGTGTATGTTCTATTTAATAATCCCAAAATAAATTCACCAAGTAGTTATTCAAGATCATGTACCATGAAAGTACATTTAATGTATGAATAAAAGAAGCAAAACACAAATAAGTTATAATTTAAGTAGGAAGAGAACACACAAACTAGAAAAACATCTTAAGACTAGTAAAATGAAAGATAATAAAAGACAGTCAAAGTAGTTACTGAACAAATACACAGAAAAAAATTATAAATTTCTTAAAAGTAATCGAAAGCACAATGTTTAAAGACTATGAGAATAACATGTTTAAATGTTTAAACACCATGAGAAAGAGAAATATGTACCAAGCCATTTAACAAAATGTACTTACACATTTAGATATTGGGGAAGGGGAGGATGTATGAAGAATAGGGTCAACAAACTATTACAAGGAAATGTTAAGCTTGGCAGTAAAAAGTAGGTACAACTAGCTACTATTAGTACAGGTGTTTCAGATTATATCATAAACTACAGGATCCATTTATAAACATTTTTTAACAGTACACCAAAAACAGCTGTTAAAATGTCAGCATTAAGCATGATAAGAAGAAATAAACAATAAATCAGAACAGAAAGATTAATGAGACTGCTGTTGCTCTGATTCCAAGAAAGACGCCTAGAAATAAAGATAACTACTAAATAATAAAAGCTTGAGGGAGTTGTGAATTTTCTGTTGTAATGACAAAGAATATATGCAAAAACAGAAGGACTCAACTACAGACATATAAGAACACAACCACCTTGAAAATCCAAACAAAATAAAGATAGTAGAAAACTATAAAAGAAGTAAATAAAATGTACAATGCTACAGAACTCATGATAGAATATTAGTAAAAAGAGGAAAATCAATGACCTCATATAGCACCAAATATAACAGTCATGTAGTAAACTTTTTTAAAAAATCAAAAACATCCTTTGTAAAATGGTAAGAGCAGATGCAAGAATACTGACAATAAAGAAGGAAGAAGTCTGGCTAAAATAGATAGAAAACCATTACAATCTAATAAAAAAAACTGGAGTGTAACTCAGTAACATTTGTTTTAATACTATGACATACTAAGTTACATACAATTTTACAAGAAACAGTATTTTTTAAAAAAATCATGTTAAGAAAAATTTAGTACTAAGAGATGAAAAAATGTTAAACAAGGATGATGATGTGACAGGAAGTTCCATCAAGAAGATGCTTACACACATCCTCAAAATAAGCACCTCAAACCAAGATCAGAATCAGAATTCTGACTAAACATGGTCAAATCTCCCATGATACTGGTTACTGTTGGAGTTTTAACTAGTGTTAATGTTGTTGTTAGGAGCTTGCGACTCATAGCGACCCTGTGTACAAGAGCTCTAAACACCGTTCTATCCTGTGCCAACCTAGCCATCCCAAATGCACTTATTCCCATCACTCCAGTCACAGAATCGATCCATCTCATCGAAGGTCTTCCTCTCCTTTGCCGCCCCTCCACTCTCCCAAACATGACGTCCCTCTCCAAGGACCAGTCCCTCCTTGCCCAAAGTATATCAGACAAAGCTTTAGAATCCTTGACTCCAATGAGCATTCCAGCTTCACCTTCTCCAAGACAAACCTGTTTGTTCTCCTAGCAGTCCATGGTGTATTCAATACTCTTCTCCAGCACCACAGCTCAAAGGTATCAATTCTCTATCATCCCTATTCACTGTCCAACTCTCTGATACTAATAGCATCACTTATATTGCAATGTTGTTCACCATGGTAAGAACATAAAAACAGCCCAAACGTCCAACCACAATCGAATGGATTGAGAAATTTTGGTATATACGATGGAATACTCACAGCACACATGCTCAAGGATTTTGAAAATCATTACCTAACTTGAGAGAGACTGGAGAGCATCATGCTAAGTGAACTTACTCAGTCTCATAAGGAAAAATACTGTATAACACCATTATTCTGGAAATATAACTAGTTAACATGTATGAGGATCCAAAGGGGTAAGGGTAAATGACAGTGGGGGTGAGGATGGACAGGGAAGTAATCATAAAGACACACAATTTGATGGGTAGAGGGAGGGTGGGTAAAGGAAATGGGAAAGATCTGGTGTGAAAAACAATGTACACGAACTTTTTAAGTAAACCAGTATAAAAGAAAAATTTTTACTTTAAAAAAATGCTGAAAATGTCATGTTAGAACATTGAAGCAATATGATCTTTTCAAAATAAACTTAGCTGCAATAAAATTTATATGAAATAAAACTTACAATCATAAACAAGAGTTTTGACATATAAATGCAATTATAAAATATGTACTTTTTAGTGTGTCTTCTTTCACCTACTATGTTATTGAGACTGACCCATGCTGTTGCATTTATAGATTATTCCTTGTTATTGAATAGCTGTTGTTGTGTACTATAGAGTGGGAACCAACCAATACCTGACCCTCCAGTGACTCTTCAGAGGCAGTTAATTGCCTATCCTTCTCCTGGGAGCCACTGATGGCTTCAAACCGTGTGCCTTTGACACTGCAGCACAGCTTCTTGCCACTAGGCCACCACGCTCCCTACTGAATAGTATTCCAGTGTCTTTTCAAACTACAGATGGACCTCTTGCATATAATGATCGTGATATGACCAAATATGTATGTGGAATAAAATTTTATGCAATTACATATTTATAAGAGGTACAAAAAAAAGATAGAGTTGGCTATTACAACACCTACCATTGAGAAGTACATTAATATTTTTAATTTTTAAATACTTCTCTTAATAATATGAAACTTAGTATTTGTTTTCTCTAAATGTGGGCTTCTTAATTTGATTCATATTATATTGAGCTTTTAGATCCTTACCAACTGTAAAAGAAATCAAATAGCAAAGTAAGTTTAATATTTAAAACTCTACAGGTAATTGTAATCTTGTTATGTTCCTTTGAGTAGGAAATCAACTCACAGTTGACTCCCCAAAGGGTTTTCAGAGGCAGTAAATTGCATGAGAGGAAAGTGTACATTTTTCTCCCATAGAGAAGTTGTGGATTTGAACCACATGCCTTTGGATTGGCAGCACAGCTCCTTACTACCAGGATACTAGAACTCCAACAGAAAATAAGTACAAAAACAAATAGAATTTTTTTAATTGATAGAAAACCATCCTTATTTAAATAAATGATGGCAAACAAAATTGTTTAATCTTCAACAAAAGAATTACAGCCAAATAATGAGACTTTATAAAACAAAGAATGAAACAAGTGAAGAATATGCTTCTTAGCACAATTACATAAGATACAAGGGCACCATATGCCCAAAACCAAAGCTAAGAAGACAAGGAGGGCAGGACAACCAGACACATGGAAACAGGGAGAGTACTAAGACAATGTGGGCTTGTAAAACAACACCATGGGACAATCTGTTTATGAACCATTAATTGGGAAACTAATGTACTATGTAAAGTTTCATATAAAGCACAATAAAATGTCAAAACATGTACAGTGAAGCAGAAATACATTATGCATACAATATCTATATAAAAAAAGCTAGACATTTAGGAATACAATAGTACATTTTATACATAGTAAAATTACTTTATTATATATAAAAATATAAGCAAGAGGGAAATATAGAATAATGACATTTTCAACACTTAATACAGATCTGATACAAAGGATTTGGTTATTTGGTAATTTCTCACTGCGATATCAGGTAAAACAAGGAGTGACTTATTTTAGAAAGGGCTACGTTGAGCCTCTCTTTATCACTCAAAGGTAGGTAGGTTAAGTTCTACTTAACATTAACAGTGTTGTTACTTAACAGTCAACATCAACTCATGTCAACTCTAGATTTGTAGTAGGAGACTATGCTTGTCAGTTTTCAAGGCGATGACCTTTTGGAAGCAGAATGCCAGGCCTATTTTCCAAGATAACTCTGGGTGGATTTGAAATATCAAAATTTCAGCTAGTATTTGAGTACTTAGAAGTTTGCACCAGGAACTTAACATTAGGGTAATAATAGATTACTTAAAACTGTATACTCGGGGAGCTTTGGTGGCCTAGTGGCAAGAATCTGCACTGCAATACGAGAGGTGTGCAGTTCAAATTCCCCAGATGTTCTGCTGCAAAAGGAGACACAATCTCTTCCTGTACCAGTCAGACCCAATTTGATGGTAGACACACACACACACAAATTTTTAAAAAAGCTGGGGGATATAAACCATCTGTTCTGCCAAACCAGAGTAGACTAAACAATTCCTTACCCACTAGGTGCCAGATCATCTCACTGCATACTTAGTGTGCACAAACATGTAAATTTAGAAAAGGCAACTTATATTGAATTGTTGCTTTCATTATGTGCTGTCAAGTTGGTAACAACTCATAGCTGACCCCACAGTTGGTTTTTAGAGGCTGTAAGCTACATGAAGAGGAGACCATTCATCTTTCTTCCTTTGAGCAGCGAGTAGAATCAAACCAAGTGCCTTTGAACTGGCAGTGCAACATCGTACCCACTAATCCCCAAAGCTCCCTACATGTTAGTTATTCAGAAATTTATGTAATTGTTGATATATAATACCCTTAAAGAGATGAACTGAAAAGCAGTGAAAGCAGCAGTGGGCTTGCGCATAGTAGAAATTATGAGGATGGAGGACAAGGTTTTTACCTGTTGTGCTATGAGAGAGAGAAGACTCAACAGTTAACATGAACAACTTCTGATCACAAAAGACTAAATAAAGAAAACAAGGATACAGCTATTTTAAACAAACATGCACAATATTAGTTTCCTAGGCATGGAATCATAGCAAGGAAACACTGCATGGTTCAAAATTGGGAAGGGCGTACACCAGAGATGTGTCCTGTCTCCTTATCTTTTCAACCTGTATGCAGAACAGATTATCTGGGAAGACTGGCTCTATGAGGAGAAATGTGGGGTCAGTATTGGTGGAAGATCTAGCAACAATCTGCATTATGCACATGATACAATCCTGCTTGCTGAAACTGAGGAGGACCTGAAGCACTTGCTGCAGAGGGTCAAGGACTGCAGCCTCCAATATGGATTGAGGCTCAATGTCAAGAAGATAAAGATTCTCACCACTGGACCAATTGGCAGCATCAGGATGGATGGTAAAGAGATTGAGACTGTTCACAGTTTTGGTCTGTTTGGCTCCACATCAACACTCTTGGCACCAGCACTCAGGAAATTGAAAGACGTATTGCGATGGCAAAGTCTGCTGTTAGGGACCTCTCCAAAGTACTGAAGAGCATTGGTGTCATTCTGAAAACTAAGGTGTGTCTGACATAGGTCATGGTCTTTGCAATCACTTGTTATGCATCAGAGAGTTGGACAATGACTAGGCAGGAAAGAAGGAGAATTGATGCCTTTGAGCTGTGGTGCTGGAGAAGAGTACTGAGGGTACCATGGACTGCTAAGAAAACAGATTCATCCTGGAGAGGGTTAAACCAGGCTACTCCTTGGTGGCAAGGATTCTGAGGCTTCGTGTGACATACTTTGGACATCCTGTAAGGAGCGACCGGTCCTTGGAGACGGACATCATGCTTGGTAGGGTGGATGGACAGCGCAGGAGGGGAAGACCCTCTATGAGGTGGATTGATTCAGTGACTGGGGTAAACAGGATAGGTGTGTCGGAGATAATGCGATTGGCACAAGATAGAGCAGGGTTTAGGGCTGTTGTACACAGGGTTGCTATGAGTCGCAAGCAACTCGATAGCACATAACATGTATGCAATGCAAATTACATGTACATGCATGTTATTTGTGTGTCTAAATACACACACACACAAATGTGCTACAGCTAGACAAAAACAAAAAAATGAAAAACAAAGCCAATACTGTCCAGTCATTATGATCCATGACAACCTTATGTTAGGAGATGATTGCAAACCATTTGTGCCACAAAGAAAGCTCTTTTTAAAATTACAACTTTAAGGGAAAAGAAATGAGCAAGGATGTAATCCCAAAGAATCATTTACCTTTATAAATGTTTCTTTTGTAACTGAACAAAAAAGGTTAATAAAATAGAAACTGATAGTTTCAACATACGCTATTAACAACTGATTCAAAGATATAATTACAATATAGATTACCGTAGTATACCTGCATAATAATTTACGCCAATTTAGCAGTTTTAAAGTAATATTCATTTAGTACTTCAAGTTACACTAGCCAAGAAATCTGAGTATTAGTTATCTTCATGAATTACCAAGTATCAGTGGAGACTACAATGCTCACTTGAAGTTTGGGATCCATCTATGATGCTAACGGTTGGCAGAATGTTTACTTGCAGTGGTACTATTAAGACCCTCATTTTCTCACTAGTTCTTGGTGAGGGGCTATTATTGGGTCCTATGGTCCACTTACACTTCTTCCATGTGCCCTTCGATGGCAGTTCACTACACGAGTATTTGCTTTCTTCCAGATCACAGGAACTGCCTCACTGGCTACCATCTTTCCAGTCTGAGTATAAAATGCCCCACTTCCCACATTAGATAATCTAGTCAAGGAAGCTATCATATATTCATAAGTTCCAGCCACACTTTAAAGAATGGTACTATACAAGGTGTGTACACTTTGTGTTCATAAGTCTATTAACTACTGTAGAATTCTAACTTTTACATGGAGCTGCACTTCCAAGCCAAAGACATACAGTTCCAATCTTGCAGCTTCTCCATGAGATAAAAGTAGGCAATCTCCTCCCATGCAATTTACTGCCTCTGAAAATCTGGAGGTTCTTCTATGGATTGGTTCTGACTTGACAGGATACAACAACACAGACAGATTTGTATACAGCATGGTACAGAAGCAAAAAAGTAAACATAAGATTAAGATAAAAAAGAAATGAACTGAGTTCTTGCTAACCAGGTTTTCAGAACTTTTCATATTTTCGTTTTAAGATGAAAAAAAGCAAAGCTTAACAATTAAATAACTTGTCCAAGAATATATAGTCTGGATCTATCAAAAGAAAACATGTGAATTAACATTGCTCTCTAGGATTGCTATTTAGGAATTAACAGCTATTTAGGAAAATAGAGATGAGGGCCAACGTGGGAAGAGAGAAAAGGAATTTCATGCAAAAAGAAACAGGTATGAAGAGATTGAGTGGGCTATATACATATACTAAGCAAATTGTAAGTACTATCTATAGCTCACAAGGACTAAAAGCATGCAGTAGAGAATGGATAGAAATCAATTTGGAGAGATTAACAGAGACAAAGAATAAGAAATTCTTTCTATACTAGATCAACTCAGATTGAAAGAGTCTCCAATACTATGTCCTTGCGTTGCTCTTAAAATCTTGAAATGGACACTCAAGTAATTTTTAAGTAAGTTTAGCCCAAAGTGCAAATTTTATCATGTTTCAATATCTCACGGTTGCTGTTGTTAATTGCCATCGAGTCGTATATGATTCATGGCGACCCTATGAATGAAAAGACCTGAGCACTGTTCATAGACTTTCCGGAGGCAAGCCATTTCAGAAGTGGATGCCACTCCTGCTTCAAAGCTTGTTTTAATAAGGGAGCTCCACCAAACACTGTCTACCATGGATAACTATTATCAAATTTAGCTCATCAGTGCCACAGTGTTTAGCATCACAGCAACAAGTAGTTACCTCTGTACAGGAATGCACAGACCAGTGCTATACCACTCGGAAGAATGTTGGGCAAAAAGCAATTTAAGCCAGGCCTGTGGGCTGCAGATTAAAATCACTGACCTTGGGCTTGGAAGCATAACTTTCTCACTATAAGAGCTAAGGGGAAACAGTTCTTAAAAGCAAAGATTAGCCTATCAGGAACCAGTCAGCAGAGAGGGAGAGCCCTGAAGACCTCGTAGGAACCCATACTACAGGTCTCCTGGGAGCCCATGCTGCAGGCCTCCTGAGAGCTCACGCTGCAGGCCTCCTGGGAGTCCACACTGCCACAACCAGGAGAGGAGTGCCTTGTGGGCTGCACTGAACAGCCAGCAGTAAGGAAAGTGCCTTGTGGTGCACCTTAAAAACCATAAGCACCAACTGACCACCAAGAAATGAGAAGGAATGGGTCCCCAGCAGCATTCCTGGGACTTACCCAACAGAAGAGCTTTGTGATCTCTTGGGGAAACAGGTCCTACCATTGTCTCAGGAGAAGACACAGCTACACCTTAGCATCAAGACTTGGATAGTAAAATCCCAGTTCCTTAAAGACTTTGTCTGCTAATGCTGAAGCACTCCTTCCCATACTGCCTCAGAAGAGGAGTACCTACTCAGGGAGCACCAGTCAACTGAGATTTGGGGAGGAAAGTGTCCTTGGAAGTATTCCTGGGACTTTCTCAGCTCTCTAGGTGCTTTATCCCTTTAGGGGAAAATGGCAATTCCCATTCATATGCATAAGACACAGGCTGAAGAAGCCAAATTTGTTTGCTCCTTAATCTCTTAGGGGAAACGCTCATCAAACTACAGGATAGAGAAGCAGGCTCATGATAGCTGAAAAAAGGAAGAGATCTCAGCTCCATGCCCCTCCAAAGACAACTAGATGAGAAGCTTGCCACAGGAAAAGAGCGAACAGTACAATTCACAAAAAAACCATTGGGGACTAAGAAGCTAGATCAGGGGTAATACTTAGAATCTGCAACTCTAACAAGAGCATCAAAAAGAAAAGGAATTGACAGCTACCTACCATGATACAATAGAAACTGTCTGATATATACCAAGAACTTGACACAAAGTCAATGAAGTAGCAGACAGAATCAAATATTATGGGGGGGAGGAAAAAACACTTCTGCTAAAAAAGCAGTTAAGATAACCGACAAAATGGATGTCCCAGAGATAGGGAAACAGAAGAAATACAACAATGTGAAATCCAAGAACTGGTACTGAGGAAATTACGTATCATGAAAGGAAGAATTCCATAAATGAAGAGGTATGAGAATTTTTAAAATCATCACAAGACAGAGACAATACAACCAGCACAGTACCCCAAAAAAGCATAAAAATACAACCCAAAAATATCAAGATGAATATTGCAGAAATTTTCAACATATTGAGGCACAAAAAGTCAAACAGAAAAAAAGGAACAGAGTCAGGAAGATAAAAGAACCTCAGTGCGAAATTAAAAGAAGAGAGGAAAAAAAACCCAACACAGAAGACAAAAGGAAAAATAAGAAAACATCAGAAGCATGTGGGATGACATACAAATGAAACAAAAACCATGTGACATGAATACCAAAACAGAACAGGAGAATCAAAACACTGAGAAAATGGTGGAAGAAGCACTAGAAAGAAATTTCCTAGGCATTATAAAAAATTGAGCAAATACAAATTCAAGAAGCTCAATGAATGTCAAATGGACTTGACCCCAAAAGAAAAACACCAAAATATATCATAGTCAAATTCTCAAAAATTTAAGATAAGCGAAAAAGAAATCACCTACACAGAAGAACCAATTAGATTAAACTGACTTCTCAGAAGAAACCATGTAAGCAAGAATACAATGTGATGGCATATACAGAAAACTGAAAGAAAAGAACTGCCAGCTTAGGATCCTACATCAAAAAAAGGCCATCAAATAAGAAGTCATTTGAAGAAAAGAAGGAACTTACAGAATTTGTGAAAATGAGGCCAATTCTACAAGAAATATTAAGGGAAGTCTCCACACAGAGACAGTAAAGGAAGGTGGGGGGTCAAGGTAATCAGCAACAACAGGAAAAGGAATGTAGCAAAATGGAAACAATAATCAGTTATTGTAGCCTATCAGTAATTATACTAAATGTAAAAAAAAAACCCCAAATAAACAATAACAACCAACACACTAAATGTGCATTATTTAAATACACATATTAAGAGAGAAAAAAAGGGGGGGGGGTGCGGAGCTTTGGTGGCCTAGTGGCAAGAAGCTGTACTGCAATCCCAAAGGCGCATGGTTCAAATCTACCATATGCTCTGCTGGAGAAGGAGGGACAATCTCCTCCTGCACCAGTCAGATACAACTTGATGGTACACACACAAAAAATAATAAAAGAAAAAAAAATTTTAAAAAGTACTAAAAATAAAAAAGTAGTGAAATGGATTAAAAACACAAAGTACATCAATATATTGCTTTGAAGAGATACATTTAAAAAATAAAGACATTGTGATTAATTTTATAAAAAATAAGTCATGAGAATGAGTAAATAAAACACAATGTGAATGGATAGTTGTGAAAGACAATGTATATACATTCTTATACAAACCAATGTAAAATTAAAACAAAGAATAAAAAAATAAAGAAAAAAAGCCCTAAAAAATGGCAGAAGAAAATGAAGACAAAGAGATGCTAAAGATCAAAGGATGAAGGAAAAAAAAATACACCAAGCAAATGGAATCTAGAAGAAAGCTGGAGTGGCAATACTAATAATTGATAAAACAGACTTCAGGATGAAAACAAACCTCTGAGTAAAGAAAGGGCACTATGTAATAATTAAAGGCATAATGGATCAAGAAAACATCAAGAACATCAAGAGAACATAAACTTAATTATGCACCTAGTGAGAGAACTACAAAATACATAAAACAGCAGTTCAAAAACCTGAATAAAGAAACAGACAACACCACAACAGTACCATTCTCAACACAACATTCAACATACCATTCTCACCAGAAGACAGGTCAAATCAAAACAGAGTCAACAAAGATGCAGAAGAACTAAAGTATACAATTGGCCAACTCGACTTCATAGTATACTTTATATATTCAGTATACTTCAACAACAAAAATTAAGTCTATTTTCCTTTTTCCCCCCTTTTTAAATGATTATATTACATTTCCCAAAACTGAACATATCAGGACATACAGCCAGCTTCAACAAATGCAAAAACACTGAAAAAATACCAAGTATCTTCTCAGACCATCAAGCTGCAAATTAGAGGATAAAGGGAAAAAAGAACATCGAAGCAGAACCTAAATAAGATCTTGTTTGAGCTACTCCTGGGTTATAGAAGAAATGAAATTACAAAGTTCCTCAAAATGAATGGAAATAATAATATAACATACCAAAACCTCTGGGATACAGCTAGGGCAGTCCTCAGGGGCAGTTCATAGCAATAGACAAACATATAAAAAAGGAAGAAAGAAGCAAAATTAATGATCTAATGCAACATAACCATCAAATTGAAAAGTAACAATCCAACCCCACAGCGTCTAAAGAAAAGGAAATTATATGGAGAAGCAATGAGATCAATGGATAGAAAACAGAAAAATAATTGAAACTATCAATAAACCAGGAGCTGGCATTTCAAATGGGCTAATAAAACAGACAAACCATGAGTAAGCTTAAAAGAAAAACAGACACAAATAACAAATAAGAAATTAAAAAGGTGACATCAACAGAACAAGCTAAAATTAAATCAGTAATACTGGAATATTATGAAAAGCTATATTCTGACAAATCCAAAAAGCTAGTGGAAATAAACAAATTACTAGAAACCCACACTCTACCCAAAATGACACAGACAGAAGTGGAAGGCTTGAACAGATTCACAACAAAAGAAACGGACAAGGTCATAAAAAGACCTTTTGTTCCCTCTCCCCCCACAAAAAAAGTCATGGCCTAAACAGCTTCACATGTGAATTCTACCAAACATTCAAAGATGAATTATCATTAATACTACTTGTTTTTAAAAAATATAAAAATAAGTAGCACTTCAAAAGTTATTCTATGAAACAAGCACGAGCATTAATACCAAAACCAGGCAAAGATATGGCAAGAAAAATGAAAACTACAAACAAGTATCTCTCATGAACATAAATATAGAAATTCTTCACAAAATTCTGGCCAACAGAATCCAACTGTTTGTATGTGTGTGTAAAAAGAATTTATCATGACCAAGCAGCATTCATAACAGAAATGCAAGGATGGCTGAATATAAGAAAAAGAATTCGAGCTCTGGTGGTCTAGTGGCACTGCAATTCCAGAGGTGCACAGTTCGAATCCATCAGAGGCTCTGCTGGAGAAAGAGGGACAATCTCCTCTTGTACCAGTCAGATCAGATTTCACGGTACATACACACAAAATAATAAAATAAAAAAATATAAAATAAAAATTTTTAAAAAAGAATTCATTAATTCACACATTATCAAAAAAAGAACAAGAAATATATGATCCTATAAACTGATGCAAAAAAGGCTTTCAATAAATCCACCGCCAATAAAAACACCACTTCCTAATTAAACACTCTGCAAAACAGGAACAGAGGAGAATGTCTTCAACATATTCAAAAGCATATACACAAAGCCCAGAGCTCAATGGAGACAGACAAAAGGCAATTAATTCTCTTGCAACAGGGACCACCCATAATGCGCACTATTACCACTCCTATTTAATATTGTATTGGAAGTTCTAGCTAGGCCAATGAAGCAAGAAATGGAAATAAGAGGCATTTAAACTGGCAAAGAGGTGGTGAAACTGTTGCTATACGCAAATGATATTATAGAATACTCAGAAGCCCCCAAGAGTTAAAAAAAGCTTGGTAGAACAGTTCAGTACAGTGGCAGTTATAAGATCAATATACAAAACCATGATAATTTCTATACAGCAACAAAGAAAGAATGGAAAAGGAAACTAGAAAAACAGTATCATTTAAAATAGCCAGTCACAAGGTAAAATACTTAGGAATAATCCTAACTAGACACACAAAAGATCTTTAAAACTAAAACTACTACAGAAAACAGTAAGAGATCTAACTAAGTGGAAAATATTCCCTGTTCAGAAAAAAGATTGAACATTGTGAAAATGACAGTCCTACCAAAAGACATCTACAGATTCAATGCAATTTCAATACCTCAAAGTAATTCTTCAAGGACATAAAAAAGGTCCTTTTCAGCTTCATTTGGAAAGGAAAGAACAAGCAAAGCTGGAAAGAATAAGCAAAGCTCTTTGGGGGAAGGGGAAATGAGGTAGGAGGCATCTCATTTCCTGATTTCAAAATCCACTACACAACCACTGTAATCAAAACACCATGGTACTGATACAATGACAGATACACAGACCAATGGTATAGAATTGAGAACCCAGAAATCAACCCACATAGCAAAATCCTGCTAATGATTATCCAAAACTTATTAGGTAGTATATAACTAGAGAAGTGCTAGAAAGACAAGAGGCCATAGCAGTCGGGAAAGCATCGCCAATGTCAAATGGATCATGGCTGAAAGCAGAGAGTATGGAAGGATGTCTATTTGTGCTTTTTTTGACAGTGCAAACGTAATTGATCACAACAAACTGAGGCTAAGATTCAGAAGAATGGGAATCCCAGAATACCTGATTGTGCTCAAGCAACACCTAGACTTAAACCAGGAAGCTATGTCCAAATACAGGAAGGCAACAGTGTATGGTTCAAAATTGAGAGGAATACATCAAGAATGTATCCTTTCTCCATTCCTTTTCAATCTATATGCAGAACAGATCATTTAAGACACTGGATTTTATGAAGAAGAATGTGATATCAGGATTGGAGGAAGACTCATCAACACCCTATGTTAAACAGCTGACACAACCTTATTCACTAAAACTAAGGAGAATTTGAAGTATTTGCTTAAGAAGGTCAAGGACTGCAGCCTTCAATATGGATTGCATCTCAACATCAAGAAAACAAAGATTATCACTACCAGGTCAATTGGTAGTATCATGATAGACAGAGAAATTATTGAAGTTGTTAACAATTTCATATTGCACAGATCTACAATCAACACCATTGGCACTAGCAGTGAGGAAATCAAAAGGTGAGCTGTATTTGAAAAATTTACTGTCAGAGACCTCTCCAGACTGCTGAAGAGCAACAATGTCAGTCTAGATAGTAAGCTGTGCTTGATCCATGGTCTTCACAATTGCTTGCTATGACTCTGAAAACTGAATAATGAATAAGAATGAAGAAAAATCGATAACCTTTGAGTTGTGGTACTAGAGAAGAGTACAGAACACACCATGGACTGCCAAGAGAACAAAGAAGCCTGTCCTGTTGAGGGAGAAACCAGGTTGCTCCTTGAAGGATAGAATTTTGAAATCCATTTCACATACTTTGGGCAGGTTGCCAGAAGGGACCAGTCCCTGGAGAAGGTCACCATGCTTTGAAAGGGAGAGGGTCCGTGCAGGAGAGGAAGATCTTGAATGAGATGGACTGGCAACGGGGTCAAGTATGTCAGAGGCGGTGAGGTTGGCTCTGGATAGGGCAAGTTTCTGAACCATTATTCACAGGATATCTATGAGTCATAGTCGACTCAATGGTACATAACCCCCACCACCAATGGTCAATTTATATTTGACAAAGAAGCAAAACCCATTAAATGGTGTAATGACAGCCCTTTTAACAAATGAGCTGGCAAAAATGGACATCTATTTGCAGAAAACTGAAACAGGATTCACATCTCACACCATACAGAAAAATCAATATATTAATATTTAT
>NW_006400121.1:638924-642782 GCF_000299155.1 Elephantulus edwardii
TATTGATATGATATATACATTGATCAGTATAAGCCGTATATCAGAGACCTAGAGGTAAAACCCAAAATCATTAAGATCATAAGAGAAAAAATGGGAACAAATTTAGACGCCCTAACCCACTGCATAAATAAGCTTGCAAAAACAGAAAGGGAGGGGGGAAGTGCAACCAGAAGAGGATAAAATCAATGAATAGGAACGTCTTAAGATAAAGTCTCTGCTTGCATAAAAAAATCTTTGTACAAAGAGAGCAAGGGAATATGATATGGTTTAAAACTAGGAAAGGTGTGCATCATGTTTTATCTTTTCTCTGTATCTTGTATGCTGAGCAAATTATTCAAGAACAACTCTATGATGAAGAAGAATGTGGCATCAGAACTGGAGGAAAACTCAAAAATAACCATCGTTATATGATGGCACAACCTTACGTGAAGCACTTGCTGCAGAAAGTTAAATGCTGTAATTTTCAATATGGATTGCATCTCAATGTCAGAAAACAAAATTCCTCACCACTAGGCAGCATATGACAGACGGAGAAAAGACTGAAAGTTAACGATGTCATATTACTTGGATCCACAATCCGTACACTTGGTACCGCAGTCAGAAGATTGGTAGACATTTCACTGGGAAAAGTCTTCTCGCAGAGATAGCTCCAAATGGCTGAGGGGCACTAAAATCAGTTTGAGGACTAAAGTAAGCCTGATTCAGTCTGTGGTCCTTTCAGTCAATTGCTCTGCATCTGAGAGCCGAACAGTGAATAAGGCTGATAAGAAGAATTGAAGCCTTTGAAGTGTGGTGCTAGAGAACAGTACTGACTAACCCATGGACTGTCAAAAGAACAAACAGATACACCTTGGAGGAAATGCAGCCAGAGTGCTTCCTGGAGGCAAAGATAATGAAGCTTCATCTCACATAATTTAGGTATATTGCTAAAGGAGGTTATTCCTTGGAGAGGAACATCATGCTTGGAAAGGGACAGGGAAGAAGAGGAAGACTCTCAAGCAAATGGATCTGACACAGTGACTGTAGCAATGGACTTGAGTGTGTCAAAAAATGTGAGGATGGCAAAGGACAAGTCAGGGTTCAGATCTGTTGTTCATAGGATCACTATGAGTTGTACTCAACTCAAAGGCACTTAACAACAATAGAGTGAAAAGAAAGACCATAGATTGGGGGAAAATATTTGGCAATGACATTTTAGACAACGGTCTCATATCTAAAATTCAGACTACTACAGGGCTCCATAAGAAAAAAACTGCTGATGCAATCAATCATAAAATGGGCAAGACATGAAAAGATTCTTCACAAAGGATGATATTCAGATGGCTAACAAACACATGAAGAAGTGTGCAAAATCACCAGCAATCAGAGAGATGCAAATCAAAACAACAAGATACCATCTCACTCAGCAGCAAGAGCAAAGTTTAACAACACAGCAAACAATATATGTTGGAGAGGATGTGGAGAGATTGAAACTCTCTTGTGCTGAACTGCTGGAGGTAAAATGGTGCACCTGCTATGGAAGACAGCTTGGTGTTTCCTCAAAAAGTTGAGTACTGAGATCTCAGACAAGGGTCTCATAAAGAAAATTTACAGAATTCTACAGTGCCTCCAAAGGAAAAATAGTGACAACGTAATTACAAAGTGGGCAAAAGATATGGAAAGACTTTTCACATAGAAAGATATATGGGTGGCCAATAGATACATGAAAAAATGCTCAAAAACACTGGCAATAAGAGAGATGCAAATCAAAACCACAATGAGATATCATCTCACCCCAGTAGCAGGGGCAAAGTTTAATAAGACAGCAAGCAATAAATGTTAGAGAAGAAGTAAAGAGATAAGAACTCTCATACATTGTTGGTGGGACTGTAAACTGGTACATCCACATTGGAAGGCAGATTGGTGTGTCCTCAAGAAAGATGAATATAGAGATTCCATATGATCTATAACACCACTATGAAGATACCCCAAAGTAAATAGAACTGAGATACAGGTAGAGATTTGTACACCGATGTTCATAGCAGCATTATTCACAATATTAAGAATATGCAGATACCCCATTATGTCCATCAACACAATGACTAGATTGAGAAACTGTGGTACATTCACACAATGGAAGACAATTCAGCAGTCAAGTACAACAATTCTGAAAAATACTATATAAGATGGGCAAGGCTAGAAAACTTTAGCTGAGGAACTAACTCAGGCACATAAGAATACCATATAAGATCATTATTTTAAAAACAGAAAGATAACCAGTAAGATAAGTATAGATATCCAAAGAAGGGGGGGCAGGGAGATTGAGGATGTGGCGGAAGAGGAAATCACGGGATCGCAGAGTTTGGTGGATGGAGGGAGAAGAAAGAATAAAAAGCAAAGTGCATGAATGAAACAATTAAAATAATAATAAGCTTAACATAAAACCAGCTTATCTACTTTTAGGAAATTCCTAAGGAAATCAGAACTGAAACGTAAATGGAGATATGTACACCTATGTGAAACGTAAATGGAGATATGTACACCTATGTTCATGTCAGCATTATACATGATAGCACGAAAATGGAAACAGCCCAAATTCCATCAACAAATTAATAGAATGATGAGAAAATGTGGTATATTTTCACAATGGAATACTATGCAGCACTAAGAAACAATAATTTCATAAAATATGAGAGAGTATACAGAGCATTAAACAGAGTGAAATAACTCTGTTACATAAGGACAAATATTGCATAAGATCACTATTAGTAAAATAGGAGGGTAAATGAACAAGATTGGCATAAATGTTCAAAAGGGGCAGGGCAGTGGAGAAGGGAGGACAGGAAAAGGAGCCGAATGGAAAAATCACTAAACCAGTAGAAATAAGTGATTGAGACATGTGCATGAAGGAACAAGAAAGATGTAATGGGGGCTTGAAGAGACAGGGTGATAAAAAGCATAGCTCAATAGTAATTATTTCTATAAAACATAATGTCCATGTATTAAACACAAGGCACATGAATGATTGTGTGTAAACCAATTTAAAAAAAAATATCAAAAGGCATTGCACTGGGAAAATCTGCTATCAAAGATCTCTTTAAAGTTCTCAAGAGCAAAGATGTCAGTTTAAAGTCTAAGATATGCCTGATTCGAACCATGGTAATTTTTTTTAAATTTTATTTTATTAATTTTAATGAACATTTACAGAGATTTTTGGATTTCCATTCATTCATTGTTGCATCTTTCTTTTTAACTGTTTCATATGCATGTAGAAATTGGATAATGAATAAGGAAGACCAGTGAAGAACTGATACCTTTTGAATTGTAGTTTAGAGAAGAATTATGAACATAGCAAGAAATGTCAAAAGAATAAACAAATTTGTCTTGGAGGAAGTGCAACCAGGGTGCTCCTTAGAAGCAAGGAAAGATGGTGAGACTTCATCTCACATATTCTGGACATACTGTCTAGAGGAGCCAGTTAAAAAAAAAGACACCATGCTTAGGAAAATAGAGGTCCAGTGAAGGATAGGATGGCCCTCAAAGATGAACTAATACAAGGGCTGCCACACTGAGCTTGAGCATGGTGGAGATTGTGAAGATGTCGAAGTATGAGGCAGGGTATCAAACTGTTTGCTATGCTAGAGTCACAATGAGTGAGAAATGACTGGAAGGCATCTATCCAACAACTAGGTTCTACCCATTCAGATATTTACTACTGTATGCATATGAATGAGAAGAATTCTAGGCTAAATGCCCAGGAATGAAGTAGCTGGAGTTTATGACAAAACAGAGTTTCCTCGGCGCTGGCTGAAAATTGCCTGTGACTTCATCCATAGCCACTGGTGAGAGTCAGCGCCCAGAGCCATCAGGGGCTTTAAG
>NW_006400121.1:644174-657078 GCF_000299155.1 Elephantulus edwardii
TTAATAAAAATACAACTTTTCCTATTTAAAATTAATTTTGTTTAAAAATTAAAAAAGCCAAGATAGAATTATAGGGGTCAGGAATGAGTAAATAGAAGTGAAACACTAGAACAGAAGTAACCAAGTTAACACAATGAAAAGAATGTCAACACTGTTACTGATGATTTCTTCTAGAAACTAAATCTAAGAAACAGGCTTTACTCTGTATCCTGTCACCAAAAACAAAATTAACTAAAGAAGAATCTTCTTAAAAATTCATTTTGGGGAGATCCAGTGGCCTAGTGGCAGGAAGCTGCACTGTAATTCCAGAGGTACGCGGTTCAAATCCACCAGATGCTCTTCTGGAGAAGAAGGAACAATCTCCTCCTGTACGCGTCAGATCCGATTTGACAGCACACATACCAAAAATAATAATTTTTTCTTAAACTCGTTTTTAAGATTATATGGAAGAAATATAAACAGCATTGTGCAAAATGCCTTTGTTTTTAAAAAGACTGCACTAAAAGGAATATGGTATCATCACTTTCATTCATATCAAGTTTTGTAAACAAGGTCAGTGTCACATATTACTTATGAATACAAGCTATTTCAGGTGGGGAGACTGCACAACAATGAAAGAATATTTTGGGTTTTTTTTCAAAGAGAAAAGGGAACTGGCGGGGGGGGTGAGCAGGGAGGAAAATGTGCAACAATGAATGAATGGAAATCCAAGTTCTGTAGAAACTTTCATTAAAATCTCAATTAAAAAATTCAAGCTATGCATCAAATACATGGAAAAGTTTAAAAAATTATGAGAATGAATAATTTTAAATACAAATTAACTATGAACCAAAACCAAGGTATATGGAATGTCAAACTGGGGTTGAGGGTGTAATAGTGGAACCAAACTGGTGTCAAATGCCCACCTTTACTTCACCACCTCCACCAGCACTTAACACATTTCTCCATCCTTGTTCTCTGGCCCTATTAATTCTCTCCAACTTTTGGGAAAGAAAGAAACAACATATTATTTCAAGTAGATAATATAAAACACACAAAATACATAGAACAATGAACTATAAATAAATGCACTATTTTTTTTAAAAAGTGTGTATGGCATTATTTCGGGTGAAATAAGTCAATTACAAAGATTTGTATTATATGATGTCAGTTTTATACAAAGATAAGACAAACATATAAAGAACAAAGTTTATTAGTAGTTATGAGGGAAGGGAGGTTTTAATGCTAATGGAATATTGCATTAAGGCTAGAGCTGCACGGCCAATTATTATAACTGCTGCCAATAAACTATGTTTATAAAAAGCTGATTTTGCCAAAGTTGTGACAGACGTACTTACAACAACAATAACAAAAAAGAGTAGTTGCTGAGGCTGTTTTATACAGCCAAAAGTCTCACAGTAACTGGTTTCTCAGTTTAGAAATGTAGTGTAATGATTTCCTAGGATATCCCCGTTAATTGGTCCAGTAATATGTTTAATGCTTCTATCTCCTAGTTCAATACTTGGTGCCTGGGGCCTTAAAAATCTCACAAGTGGCCATCCAAGGCACAAGAATTATTGTCTATTCACCTGGAGAACAGAAGATGAGCCAGGAATATGAAGAGAGTATGAAATATGTGATGAATACCACCATGAACACTGCCTCCTTTGCCATAAGACCAATAAAACTCAATCTGCAATATCATTACTAAACATTTTGGTCAAAAATTCCATTGAAGAATCCTGACCAAAAAGCAAAACAAAGAACAGAATTTAAAATTCTTACTGATTTCAGACTTTATAGAATTATGAAATCTGGATGAAACCCTAAAACTATTATCTTGAGATAATCTTTAAGCCTTAAATAAAAAATGTTCCCTGAAGTTTTTATAAAATTATTCTAACTTGTAAAAACAGGGTAGCCTTTTTTAAAAAAAAAAAAAAAGGATAGCCTTGAGCATAACGATCTTTTTAAGGAACTGTCCATGTGAGAGAAAATTAACAGCAGTAACTTGAAAAATTAGATAGAAATGGGGGGAAATGAATTATGTTAATGTTAATGATGGAAGAATAAACAAAAAACAAAGGTGAGAATCACTGCTCAATTCAAAGAAAGTTATCAGTGTCACTGAAATGCACATGTAGAAAGCAGCGAATTGGTGTATAATGTGCTACGTATATTCTAAATAACAGTGAAATATATAAAATTATATATATGCATGTTTATATATATAAAGATATGTGGGTGTGAGAAAGAAGAAAAGTAAACTATGAAAAGCCAGATTATCCTCTTACCCTTTCTTTTTCTTGCCTTTTCATCTGCTCAGCCTTCATTAAGCTACTCTGTAACAATTTTAAAAATAAAATCTTTTGACAATCTAAAATTTAACAAAGGAAATGTAACAACAACAACAAAAAACCCCCTACCTGATCCTTATGTTTCTTTTCCTTTTCAATACATTCCAATTTTCTTTTTCTTGGTGCTTCCTTAAAGAAAAAAAAAAATAATAATAATTCCTACTTTTCTTAGCTTTATCAAAAAATTCAGTACACCAATAGCAGAGGTATGTTCAGGTACATTTTAAAAAGTTTAGAGATAATTTGGTTGAAAGAACTAAGGAGGAAAGGTTTGGAGGTCTTATACTAGAAGATTTTGGTGATTTTTTTTTTTTGCTTGTCGGTTTTGATTTTTCAAATATAATTATTTTCCAATGCTTTAAAATAAGCAGACACATGTCTTTATACCTCAAACATTTTCCTCCTTTCTTCTCCACGATTCATTTTCTTCACTGTAGTTTGATGGGCCTGGACAAAAAGTAAAACTACAAATTAGATAGGCTGAGGAACCATTTCAAAATTTCAAATTTATGGAAATTTAAAAAGGAAAAGGTAAAAAACCAATACTGCTATGTTGTTATCTGCTTTCAAGTCACTTCCAACTCATAGCAACCCTACAAACTATAGCTCTGAACTTCACTCCAACCTGAGCTAATCTTATTGTCTCTGACACAACTAAACCCCACCCCACAATCAGCCCAATCTGAGTCAATCCATCTGATTGAGGGTCTTCCACTCTTATGCTACCTCTCAACCCTGCAAGCATGACTTCCCTCTCCAAGGACTGGTCCCTCCTGGAACATATGTCAGACAAAGCTTCAGAATCCTTGCCGCCAAGGAGCACCCTGTTTTCACCCTCTCCAGGACAAACCAGTTTGTTCTCCTAGCAGTCCACTGTATATTCAATACTCTTCTCCAGCACCACAGAATTTTCCTTCTATCATCCCTAGTCATTATCCCGCTTTATGACGCATAATTGCAAAGACTATGGCCTGGATAAGACATACCTTAGTCTCCAGAGTGATATCATTGCTTTTCAGTACACTGAAGACGTCCTTGACAACAAACTTTGCAATTAGTCTTTTGATTTCCTGACTGCTGGTACCAACAGTGTTGATTATGGAGCTAAGCAAACTAAAGCTGTTAACAATCTCAATGTCTTAACAGTCTATATTATGCTCCCAATCAGCCTCCAAAAATTAAAAAATATTGTAACATTTGATATGCTTCTGCTAAACACTAAAGTAATTCCTGAAACTCAAAAAACTGTGGAAAAGGTTCTACCTCAAATATTAAATAATTTTATGCTCAGATTAAGGCTGTTAATTTCACAAAATGAGAATGTCATTTCAAAAGCCCAAAAAAGAAAAAAAGGGTATTTTTCTTTAGAAAAAAAAATTTAGATAGTATGTATACTGTGTGAAATTCAGACAAGAGTAATTGATAAAATATTTCTTTCACTTTTTACCTCCTGAAATAAACAATGACTGTGGCAATGTATGTCAGAGGCGGTAAGGATGGCCCAGGAGTGGACAAGTTTCTGAACCATTGTTGATAGGGTCACTCTGAGTCATAGTCAACTGGATGGCACAAAACCACCAGCACCACTTATATACACACAAATTTTCACTTTTTTTATGCTTTTTACATAAAAGTATGACAATAAGTCACAGGAAAAATACCTTTTAAAAAATTAACTGTTTTGACATTTACACAAGATGATAATCAAATTAGCAACTCCAGTTGCACACAGGATGGTGTGAATTTTTCCCACCCTCAAATATATAGATTTACACAGTGGATTCAAGCATTTCAGAAATGATGAGGCTGGTGCATGACAAGGTAAATTCGAGATCTGTTGTTCACTGGGTTGCTGAGTTGTAGTCAACATGACAGCACCTAATATAAGACATGTCATTGTACATGGATCTTTGCAAATTTCTCCCAAGGGCAAATTTTTTAGAAATACAACTATAAAGTAAAATTGTCATTTAAAAGACAAACTGTTTTCCCAGGAAAGAAGCGTTATCAATTTATACTCGCACAAAAGTATCCTGAATTTTCACTAATATATCATCAATTTTTTTAAATGTATGCTTCTTGAAAAGGCTGAGAATATTTTCCAGCTTCTTAGATTTCTTCTAGTATGTATTAATTGTCCAAATTCAGCCTTATTTAAATTCATGAGCTCTTCATGTATTATGGAAAATAAAACTTAGTATAAGAGGTTTTGCAAAGGTTTTTTAGTCTGTCTTCTATTTTTAATTCTTTATTTTTTCATTGCACAGAAGTTTTTCATTTTTATATAGTTAAATCTGTCAATCTTTTCTTTTGTGGTATCTGTATACTGCTAGCAGTGTTGAGGGTCCTGGATACTAAGTTATGTATTGAGCTGTGAACAAAAAGGTCAGCGGTCCAAGTATGTTTCACAGGAGAAAGATCTGGTGGTCTGATCTCCCTGAGATTTACAAATCTTGAAAAAACAATGGAAAGTCTTGATGTACAGGAATCAACTTGACAGCAGTCAGTCTGATTTAATTTTTGGTATATAGTGTCTTGCTCGGAGAGCTCTGGTGGTCTAGTGGTAAGAAGCTGCATTTTCAAAGGCACACAGTGCAAATCCACCAGCTGCTCCATGGGAGAAAGATGGGCAATCTCCTCCTTGGCGATTTAATACCTCTGAATACCCACAGGGAGGATCAGTTATAGGTTGGTTGTGATTAGGCATTGTAGACCTCAATATATTTCTTTCTGGAATATGGTTTAATTTTTTAATTTAGATGATTAATATATATTGAAGAGGAGACTATGTAAGAAATGAGCTAGGAATATATACTTTTTTCCCAGTCTAGAAAATCTAACCATTTTGTAATCAATTATCAGGTAATACATCTTTTTCCTCTTTGGTACAAAATAATTTCTCATATAACAAATTCCCTCATTTTGGCCTAGATTCTATATACTGTTCCACTTATCCATCTTCTCCCGATCCTTTGAGGTGTGTTCTGTTGTTTTTTGTGTTTTATTTTAAACTGCAATATAAAGTCACTCACTGAAAAGGAGATAAAGCATTTAAACCACCTAGTAAACTTAAAGGAAACATTTATGTAATCAGCACTTCAGTCAAAAATGAGAAAACTGCCAATACCTAGAAGCCGTCCATGTGTCCTTTCATAATCACAATCTCATACTTCCACCACCAGTGGTAAATACCATGCTGACTTTTGTAATAACCACTCTTTTGTTTTATGGTTTTACAACATTTATTTATCCATGTTAACCTATATAATTATTTATAATAAAAATATGTAATGACCTATTTAAAACATATTTCTAAATATAGATTTTTTTTGTTAATAAATTTTCTATTAATGGAACCATACAATATACACTCTTTTGTATCTTGCTTGTTCAACATCATGACTATAAGATTCATTCATGCATGTTGTTTGTAGTTTATATCTGCTTTCTTCATGGATATATAGTATTCCATTGAGCTGAAATCTTTCTTCACAGTTATCTAGTACTTCTCTCAGCATTTTAGTGCTTTACTATCTAATTTTTTCCCATTTTATTTAAATTTCTGCTGATCTAATAGCAAGCAAGATTTACTAAAAATTCTCAATTTCTTCCTCTTCGGCTCTAGATGTAGGAGAATATAATTGAATACTAATCATGTTAATGAGTCTTCCCTGTATGTGCATGGATATTATTCTATCACTCAACATTCTTTTTCAGGACAGAATTTGAAAATGACTTTTTTTTACTATGAATGCAACACCATTCTTTCTCTGTTTTTCATTTGCTGCATAGTTTACCATGTGATTATCTGATTCAAAGTGGCCAAAGCTGGTGCTTCTCATCTCACTAATGCCTAATATGTGGCTATCAACACATTCTATTTCACTTTTAACAATTTACAGTCTTCAACATTCAAGCTACATACATTCTATGTTCCAATTATTAAATGATTTTTATTATGGTCTTTACTCATTTCAGCTGACCTCCAATCCGGACTCTACCACTATGCTACTCTGACTATCCTCTTTCTTTAGTGTTCGTAAGTTTCTCAAAGCCTGTTGTTTTTTAATTTTTTTTTAAAAAATGGTCTATTATTTTGGAAAAAGATGACCCATCCTGCTTTCTAGTCAGATTTAAAATTGAGAAAGGAATGTGTCAGGAATGTATTCTCTCTCCATACCTGTTCACTCTGTATGTTAGGCAAATTATACAAGATGCTGGACTCTATGAAGAGGAGTCTGGTGTCAGGATTGGACGGAGACTCATCAATAACCTACATTACATAGATGACATAACCTTGCTTGCTGAAAATGAGGAAGACTTGAAGCACTGTTGCAGATCAAGGAATGTAGCCTTCGGTATGGATTGTGTCTCAATATAAAAAATACAAAGATTCTTACCACTGGATAATAGATAGCATCATGATGGCTGGAGAGAAGATTGAAACTGTCAATAGCTTTGTTTTGCTTGGATCCACAATTAACACCGTTGGTATAAGCAGTCAGGAAATAAGGAAATACTGGACTTGGAAAATCAGAAGTTAAGAACCTCTCCAAATTACTGAGGAGTAGTGATGTTGGTGTGAAGACTAAGACGCATCTGATTCAAGTCATGGTCTTTCCAATCATTTGCTATGCATCTGAGAACTAGATAATGAATAGGGAAGATGGAGGAGGAAGTGGTGCCTTTGAGTTGCCTTTGAGGGGCACTGAATACCATGGACAGTCAAGAGAACAAATAGCTAAGTCTTGGAGAGGATGCAGCCAAAGTGCTCTTTGGAGACAAAAATGATGAAGCTTCACCTCACATACTTTGGGCATGTCTATGAGCAACTATTCCTTGGAGAAGGACATGATACTAGGAAGGGTGGAGGGTCAAAGAAGGAGAGGAAAACTCTCAGCCAGACAGACTGAAACAGTGACTGTTTCAATGGGCTCTTGTGTGTCAGGAAGTAGAAGAATGGTGCAGGATAGAGCAGGGTTCAGATCTTTTGTTCATAGGGCATTATGAGTCTTTTAAAATTCTTTTTCTTTGTTGTTGTTGTATGGCATTGAATTGGATCCGACTGGCACAAAAGGAAGACTGCCCCTCCTTTTCCAGCAGAGCATCTGGTGGATTTGAACTATGTACTTATGGGATTGCAGCACAGCTTCTTGTCACTAGGCCAACAAAGCTCCCTATCACTAATGAGTCTTACTCAACTCGATAGCCCCTAACATCATCATCAGCAACAACAGGAAGCAGGTATGGAATCACATCATCTGCTAATAATATCCATGTTCTCTCTTCTCTTGTAATTCATCTCGTTTATTTCTCTTTTTAACTTAATTGGCTGGGACCTCTGACATAATATTAAATCACAGTTCCACAGTAAACATTCTTGTCTGGATCCTTTCTTTAACGCTAACACTTGCAGGTTTTCATCATTAGATATAATGCCTATCAAGTATTTCTGGTATATAAACCATATCAACTTAAATTTCGCTTCTATTTCTCGAGTCAAAAGAGCTTTCAAAACAATAATTACTGTTAGTTTTACTATTACTGAATGAACTGAGATAATTTTATATGCAGATTTTTCCTCTAATCTATTACTGTTGGGTGCTACTGGGTCAAAACCAATTCATAGCTGATCCTCCAGCTGGTTTTTAGAGGCAGCATATAAGGAGATTGCCCAACCTTCTCCAGCAGAGTAGCTGGTAGATACAAACCACATGCCTTTGAGATTGCAGCACAGCTTCTTACCACTAGGTCACCACTGCTCCCACCTCTAATCCACTTCTTGTTGTTGTTAGGTGCCTTCGAGTCAAGTACAAATCATAGCAACTCTACAGAAAACACATCTGAACCCTATTGTATGATGTGTCATCCTCACAATATCGGATACAGTCAAGCTTATTGCTGTAGTTGCTGTGTCAGTCCACTTGGCTGACGGTCTTCCTCTCCTTCATCATCCCTCTACCTTTCAACGCATGATGTCCCTCTCCAAGGAATAGCCTTTTCTAGCAACTTGCCCAAAGTATGTAAAATGAAGCATCATCATCTTTGCATGCAAAATCTTTGCCTCTAATCCATTAATGCAGTAAAATTATACCAGTTGATTTCCTTGTATTCCATGAATGTACTCCCTTTGATAATTGTTTAAATTATACTTCTGACTATCTGTTTTTAATACTGTTTCAGGATTCTACATGCATATTCACTAATAAAACTGATTTACGGCTTTCTTTTTATTTTTCATGCAAACCAAATTTGTAGTTAGTTAATTTCACTGTTTCCCAAGCAATTCAATGTACATTCTATGTATATATTAAAAAGAAAATTCTTCATAAAAAAATTATTGGTTATCTACTAGTCACCAATTTTGTCACTTCAGGTGCTGGAGAAGAGTGTTGAATATAACATGGACTGCTAGGAGAACAAACAGGTTTGTCCTGGAGAAGTTGAAGCCGGAATGCTTCTTTGAATCAAGGATTCTGAAGCTTCATCTGACATATTTTGGGCATGTTGCAAGGAGGGACTGGTCCTTGGAGAGGGACATCATGTGTGGTAGAGAGGAGGGGCAGCGAAGGAGAGGAAGACCTTCAATGAGAAGGATTGATTCTGTAACTGGAGTGGTGGGAATGAGTGCGTTTGAGATGGCTAGGTTGGCACAGGATAGAATGACGTTTAGAGCTCTTGTACACAGGGTCGCTGTGAGTCGCAAGCGACTCAATGGCACATAACAACAACAGCTATAAAAAAAAAAGATATTTCAACAATGAATGAATGGAATTCCAAAATCTCTGTAGATGTCCATTAAAATTAATTTTAAAAATCCAAAAAAATAAAGATATTTCAGAATACTGTATTCTTTACCTATGTTGGATTTCAATACAAAAGGAAGCAGAAACTTCATGAAAAAAATTATTTCTACAATCTACATTATCTGAAAATTGATAGAGGGTCATCTATGGGTCGGTTCCTACCCAATGCTAACCAAAAACATTATCATAAAAATAATTCAACATTTAATTGAGTCATTAAAAGTTACGTGATAGCACCTAACAACAACCTGTAATATAGAGTTGCCTCGATAACTCCATTTCAAAGACTTATGTATTTCAGCAATCATCAATGCTATCATAATACTTTTATATTATTATCTATTGCTTCAATTTTCTAAGTTTCCTATGGTAGCAATAGATACCATCAAAATTCTGATCCTAAAGCAAAAATTCAGAATAATGTAAAATAAATATGATTCTCAAAGAGGGTAAAAGTAATAAACATTATTTCAGAAATACATCACTGTTAAAATATTAAACTGTCTTATATAAAAAAAGAACTCCTAAGAAAGGAATAGAACATTAGTAATTCCACTGAAAAGAATTGTTTAAAAAGTAGCATAATACAAAACTATGTACTTCCTCACTTTAATGTATTATGTAATATGAACTCAGTAAAATTCTGCTATTTGTTCTTTTTGTTATGTGCTGTCAAGTTGCCTGCGACTCATAGTAACCCTAAGGGCAATAGCTCTGAAGCCTGTCCTGTCCTGAGTCAGTCTCACTAATTCCAATCCATTTACCTCCATTGCTCTAGTCACTGTATCAACCTATCTCATCTGGGGTCTTCCCGTCCTACACTGTCCCTCAACCCTTCCAAGCATGATGTCCTTCTCCAAGAATCAGTCCCTCCTGGTCAAATCCCCAAAGTATGCAAGATGGATCTTCAAAATCCTAGTATCCAAGGAGAAACTTGGTTTCACTCTCTCCAAGACAGAGCTATTTGGTTTTCTTTGCAGTTCATAGTATGTTCAAGACTCTTATCCAGTACCACAACTCAAAGGCATCAATTCTTCTTCAATCATCCGTATTCATTATCCAGTTCTCTCATGCATAGCAAGGAATTGCAAAGACCATGGACTGGATCTATCAGACCTTAGTCTCTAGATTGATATTGTTGCTTCTCAGTACTCTGGAAAGATCCCCGACAGCAGATTTACCTAATGTAATTCATCTTTTGATTTCTTGACTGCTGGTGCCAAGAATGTTGATTGTGTAGCCAAGCAGGTTAACTATTAACAACCTCAATCTCTTCTTCATCCATCATGGTGCTGCCAATTGACCCGGTGGTGAGAATCTTTGTCTTCATAATGTTGAGCTTCAATCCATACTGAAGACTACATTATGTAATACTATCTCAAAAACCCTCATAGCCATGGATTTGGAACTGACACATAGCTGATCCTCCATTGAGTTTCCAAGGCTGTAAAGTGCATGAGAGGTGCCTGTCCATCTTTCTGCCATATAACCTTGGTGGATTAGAACCACTTTGGGATTTACAGCACAACTCCATATAGACGAGGCCAGGTATGAACATTTAAATGAGAATAATTATCTTAAAATGCATATTGGGTAATTATTAATTCATCATAATAAACCAAATTAATTTTATGTTTTTTTCCTTCGCAAATCAATTTTATCCTTTTATTAACTCAAGGCTCCATCAACAATGTGATAAATAGTAGCAAATCTCACCCTCTTTCTGCTATCTTGAAGGCTTAACTAAATAGTTCTTTTGATGTATGCAGTGTTAACTCACTCTCAGAAGCCTCCTACATTCCTTTCCATTTTGCTGGATTCTGACTACTAATCTCTATTTGACTAGTGGTTCTTTCAATTCAACCCTTACTTGGGCTAACCATACATCTTACCACCAGTGCCCACACCATAAAGACACTAAGATTGATGAGATGTGCAACAATGTATGAATGGAAATCCAAAGTCTCTGTAAACTTTCATTATAATTAAGAAAAAAATTTTTTAAAAAACCAACAATATTGGTAAAATAAAAATACTGGAGATTTATTAAGTGAATAATTATAGTATCTCTACAAATGGCTAACTTTTAAATAGGTTATGCACAATGTAGAACAAGAAAACAATCTTTAGTACAGATGCATGCTGACAAGTAAGTTATAAAATGGGAAAGACTATATCCCCTTTTTAATGGTCCATATTGTCTTACAAGGGAGGTCTGGTGGCAAAGTGGTAAAGAATTGTGGTGCAATTCCAAAATAAAGTCAAACAGTTTAAATCCACCAACTGCTCCATAGTAGAAAGATGAGCAATCTTCTCTCTGGTGATCTGTTGACTCTCAAAAGAGGGTTAGCTATGGATTGGCTCCTACTCAGTTGCCCATAACTACGGTCTTACATGTAAATAAGTTTGATAGTTTGTGAAATAAAGTACCAAGTTATTACACAGAGATTACGCAGGTTTTTACAGAACACTATTTCTATACAGTTGGGGGGGAAAAGATACCATAAAACGTTATCCATACTACAAATTATTTTGTTTTGCATTTTTTACTTAAACTTGGGACCAAAATACTGACGTGCATTCAAATAGCTCCCTCTGGTGGCTTAATACTAATTCTTTATTTGGATGGAAGCCTTTCAAAAATAGGAGATTCCCCCCCCCATTAAAACAGTACCCAACAAGTTGTTATGATGTGAAAATATTTTATATTTTGGAGAAGATACTGAGGCTGTTAACAGTGTAAGCTTTCTCAGTTCCACAATCAATACTCCTTGCACCCAGCAGTCAAGGAATCAAAAGACCAACTACACTGAGAAAATCTGCTGGTCAGGGACCTCGCCAGAGTACTGAGAAGCAACAGTGCCAGTCTAGTGACTAAGATGTGCCTCACCCAGGCCACGGTCTTCACAATTACTAGCTGTGCTATCAAAGAGCTAGATAATGACAAAGAAAGGCAGAAGAAAAATTTATGCCTTTGAGTTGTGGTGCTGGAAAAGAATCTCAAATATACCATGGGCTGCCAAGATAATAAAAAGGTTTGTCTTGGAGAAGGTGAAACAAAGTTACTCCTTGCAGGCTAGGATTTTGATGCTCAGTCTCATACTGAGGGTATGGCCACGAGGGACTGGTCCTTGGAAGATAAAATCATGCTAAGAAGGGTGGAGGGACCGCACAGGAAAGGAAGATGCCAGATGCGATGGATTGACGCAGTGACTAGGGTAATGGAGCTAAGTGTGTCAGAGTCAGCAGGACTGGCTCAAGATAGGGCAGGCTTGAGAGCTGTTGCATATTGGGTTGTCATGTGTTTTATTTAGAAATATTTTCAGGTCCATAGAATTTTTAAAATTCCAAAAATCAAGCATGAATTTAAGTTAAAAACTTGCTTCAGTTCTTCTAAGAAGGAAAAGAAGTCAACAAATGAAAGATAACAGGTAAGTCTGAACTCTAGAGATAGTAATCAATACCATCTATTCCAATTGAAGTATTTCAGATAACAGATGTTGCCCTATATGTGCTCACCAAGTTGTGCCAAGAAATCTGGAGAACAACCACTTGGTCAACTGACTGGAAGAGATCTATATTTGTTCCCATTCCAAAGAAAGGTGACCCAACTGAGTGTGGAAACTACAAAACATTGTCATTGATTTCACATGCAAGCAAGATTCTACTGAAGACTATCCAAAAACGATTAGAACAGCACATCAGCAGAGAACTGCCAGAAGTCCAGGCTGGGTTTAGAAGGGGTCGTGGTACTAGGGATAT
>NW_006400121.1:658371-660346 GCF_000299155.1 Elephantulus edwardii
AATATATTTTTTAAGAGGCATGCTTAAAACAACTTAAAAATTAGGATTTAAATTTAAAAAAACATACACAACTATCTGTACTCCCAAGTTCTCATTTTAGTTCCCAATTGGTCTCATTTACAAACTCACATTATCTATCATTTAGAATATTCAACAAAATAAATTTATTATTCAGAATATTCTCATTCTCAGTGCTATCAAGTTGAAATCAACCCATAGCTAACACTCCTCTGAGTTTCTAGGGCTGTAAATCATACAGGAGATTGTCTCTCTTATTGTTGGAGTACTAGGGTATTCAAACCAGAGACATGCCCTTTCAGTTAGCGGTGCAATTGTCTCCAGAATTCCTATTCAGAATATTAGTAACTAGAATCGGAAAAACCTACATAATTTACATTATTTTTTTTACATTATTGTAAACTTTTAAACAAAGGGAAACATTAAAAATATTTATCGCAAAAAAAAAATATTTATCGCTTGACTCTATAGGTAATGAGAAAGAACAGATTTCCTCTTGGCTACAATCTAGCCCAAAGATTAGTGAGTGAACTAACAATATAAGAAATGAAAATCAAAGCAATGATGAGATACCATCTCACTCCAGCAGCAATTAATTATAACGTTTAACAGGACAGCAAACAGTGTTGGCAGAGATGCAGAGAGATTCAAATTCACATGCACTGCTGGTAGAGATTTTAAAATGGTACAACCTCTATGAAAAACTGTTTAACATTTCCTATTTGAATACACTGTTGTTGTTGTTGTTGTTATTGTGTGCCATTAAGAGTTGGAACGGTTTCACTGTTGATTATCCAGATTTTGTGAGGGTTTTTCTCATGAGATGAACTGCCCATCCTTCTCCCACAGACCAACTGGCAGATTCAAACCACATGCTTTTAGGACTGCAGTGCAGTCCCTGACCACTAGGTTAATAGAGCTCTTTCTGTATTTCTATTATTTTAATTGTGTTTGTTGTATACTGTTGAGTTGAAACAAACTCAAAGTTGACACTCCAGCAGGTTTACAGAGGCAGTTGAATAGCACAGGAAGAAACTGCCATCTTTTTCCTGTAGTGTATTTCAACTGTTTGTCTTTGGGCCTGCAGCACAGATCCTTACCACTAGCCCACCAGAGCTTCCTCTATTTGAATACAGAAATATCCTACAACCCAGTTATTCCAGTACTAGGAACATACACCAAGGGAATCAGAACTGAAGCACAAAAGGAGATATGTACACCTGTGTTCATCGCAGTATTCACAATAGCAAGAAAAGGTAAACAGACCAAATGTCTGTCAACAAACTGGTAACAGAAATTGTGATGCATTCACACAAAAATTTAAATCTTAGCCTTAACAGTGGTAAAATGGGGTCATCTACTTTTTTCCCTCCTCTATGAGTACCATGCCTCAATACTAGGAAAAGGAGTAGTTGCTTTCTATCTCTGCTATTCTGTAATCATCAGAGCTCTATCTCTTAAAGATTAATTTCTCAAAAATGTTTTTGTTATGTGCCATCAAGTCATGTATAACTCATAGAGACCCTATGTAAAACAGCTCTAAACACTGTTGTCAACCTTATTGTCTCTGACACTCCTACCCTCATCACCCCAGTCACTAAATCGATCCATCTCATCCAGGGTCTTCCTCTCTTGTGCTGTCCTCCACCCTCCCAGGCATGATTTCCTCTCCCAGGACTGGTCCATCCTTGGAACATGCACAAAGTGTGCCAGACAAAGCTTCAGAATCCTTGACTACAAGGAGCACCCTGGTTTTACCCTCTCTAGGATAAACCTGTTTGTTCTCTTAGCAGTCCATGGTATATTCAATACTCTTCTCCAGCACCACTGCTCAAAGGCACCAACTCTCTGTCATCTCTAGTCCTTATCTAGCTTTCTGATGCACAACAAGTAATTATGAAGACCATAGCCTGGATCAGGGGCATCTTGGTCTCCAGACTGACATCACTGTTTCTCA
>NW_006400121.1:661791-663432 GCF_000299155.1 Elephantulus edwardii
AACAACATCATCCTTGGGTATGACCATCAAGGTCAAGGTTTTACATTTTTCATACAAATGACTGAAAAGACTACATGATCATATTCCTTCCAGTGCTATAGTTTTATCTGATTAAAATTCTCTCTCATTGTTCTCAGAATTTTAATGCATAAAACTCATAACTTTGCTTGGATTGTTCAAAATTATTTCATTTTCTTTTTAAACCAGGTTTTTGCTTGATGTTTCTACTACTTAATGTATCTACTTAATGTTTCATCATGATTTTCTTAAGTAGGGTGTCAGAACCCTTGAAAATTGGCTTTTCAGCCATTGTATTAGCCACTGTTGTGGGGCCATGGACTCCAGCTACCTTAACTGCAGACACATGGTTTTGCAAATCATCAACAGCTTTGGGAACAATATAAGAGAGAGAATTCTACACTGTGAGGTATCCTGGTAGTGATGGTGGTTGAGAGAGGGAGAAGAGACGTTGCAATGCTATGAAGATATTGTGGCAAGGTGTAACAAGAGGAACCCTGAAACAAAAGTCAAGATTAAAAGCTTGGTTTGCGGGATGACTGGATGAAAAGCTAACTTCTAACTGCTCTGAGGCAAACTTCGTGGAATAATTGAGGTAACCTGTATTTGTGTGGCTAAGCTGAACCTGGACTTCCACTAATTAGGGAATTGTGCCTTGTTAATCTGGCTCGGAATTCTGGACAAAGACTGGACTTGCACTGGGCGATAGTCTTTGCTTCCCCCACTCTCCAACTTATTTCCCTAATAAATTCTATATCTGTGAGTCAACAATGAATGTCAGACCTGAATAATTAGTAGAAAGCACACAGGAAGTGGCATGTCTGACCGAGGAGCTATCTATTTGCTACTATGGATACTATTGATGGGGAAAGTTATCCTGTATGAAGTAGGCAAAAGCCAGACTTGGCCATCCTCATGTTGCAGTGGCCGCTTTTGAAGTAAGTCTTATTTTTAGAACTTTTATGAAGTAGTGAATGGCAATGAGTTTTCAGAATATAAACCAACATGAGAGCAGAATTAAGTTTCAATAAAATAAAGTCAGATTTCTTTATTATTAACATACCTTTTTGAGTCTGGTCATACCTGTTTATGTTTTTGGAATGATTTCTTGTCATACACTTTTTTGGGAACCTCTCCGTATTTCCTCGATGTTAAAGGCACTCCATACTTAGCAGCAGGCTTTGTGATCTTCTGAGCAGGCACAACAGGGGCCGAGTTTTGTCCTGGAGCTGGCCTTTTGGCTACAGGAAACATTTTTTTAAAGGTTTTAAAACTTTATTTCTTTTAAAGAAAGTTTTAAAAATGTTTAAAAAGCTCATGTTAAATCTTTAATTTTAAAATTCTTCTAGATAATACTTTTCCCCAATCACTGGCAGCATTTAATTTTAAATTTTTCATAAAAAACTATACCCATTTCTTAGTATAATACTTCCACTGTAACTATTTTACACTGAAGTCATTTTTTAAAAAAATAAAAAGTCACAATTCATTAAAATTTCTCACTAAAAAAAAAGAACATTTCTAAAATTGGCTCTGGTGGTGGTCATCTGCATGGCCTACCTGGAAATACACGAAAATTAGAAATTTATATATTTCAAATGAGTCAATTATACAAGATGTGAA
>NW_006400121.1:664350-667238 GCF_000299155.1 Elephantulus edwardii
AAACTTTCATCATTTTAAGGAAGGTTCTGCCTTGTGTTAATGAGCTGCACTGTCAATATGAAGTTACGCAGTTCAAGACCACCAAATGCTTCATGGGAGAAAGATGGACAATCATCTCCCACGCAATTTACTGCGCCTGAAAACTCACTGGGGTGTCAACTATGAGTCAGTTCTGACTAGACAGCGCACACCATCACCACTGTGAGGTAAAAGAAATTAAACAAAAATTCTCTACCTTGATAATTCTCTGCCTTGATAAAATCAAAAACAAATTATTATCTCCAATCTAATTTTTTCATATGTCATTAAAGACAGCAACATTACCAACAAAAATTCACCAATGATTACACTGAGTATTGAGTTTAGGAGTGATTGATATTTTTTCTTTTTAATTTTAAAAGTAAATACTTATTAATAAAATTGCATAAGCTTATAAAAATAACAGTAGCCATTTGGCTGATAATTTAACCTCATAATTTACATTAACAATATAAAACTATACAGTATACTGGTTAGTTTTCCAAGGCATATATTTTAACTTATAATGGCCAGGACGTACAAAGTCACAAGTAATAAAAAGCACATCCTTTGACAATTCAATTGCAAAATCAAATCAAAGTATAGATACACAAAGTAATAAACCCAGAATCTGGTTAAACTTATTAACTCCTCAAAGAATGTTAGTGTTATACACTGGATATTTTAAAACTGCATTTCTTCTGAAATTCTTCAAAAAAACCTAAACCAAAACTACTCTTAAGCTAATTTCAACTCATAGTAAATCTATTGACTCAGTAGAAATGCTTTTACAGGGTTTCCAAGGCTGTATATCTTCATGGGAGGAGACTGCCACACCTTTCTCCCTTAGAGTTACTAGTGACTTTCAGTTAGCAGTCAGGCACTTTAATTACTGAGCTATCAAGGCTCTAAATTTACCCTACTATCATCCTAAACTATAATCCAAAGTGCAATTAGCTCTAATTACTGCAAAGAAGTCAAAGGTCTGAAATTAAATTTCATTTACCTGGTACAGGCTGTGCTCCTATTTTTTGAGATGTTTTTAGACAAAATTCTTCAGCAATAAGCTTAGAATAAAGAAAGAAAAAGAAGTCACAAAAGTGTTACACTTCCAAAATAAGTATTTTCTTATTATCAAAGTATATCTTTTCTCTTTTCAGTTATACTGACCAATCTAAACAAAAAACTCACTCTCAAAACAAGTCAAATTTTACTCATAGCAGCCCTACAAAATAAAGCATAGACAGTCGTATGGTTTTCAATCTCTGTGTGTGTATATGTGTGCATAAAATTATGTTTGGGTGAGGGTTTATAGAGCAAAATACTTTTCTATTCAACAATTCATACTTTTTTTTTTTTAACTGCAAACGCCACTGTGTAATAACACTTTTCCCACTCCAGGTCTTTACCATTTCACTTCCAGGCTTCTGAGTTTTATCTCAGCAAATTCTGTTCTTTTGTGACTCCAAATGGCTTCTTGTTCTAACAAATGGATACTTCTTTGGTGATGCTGTTCACTTTACAGACCTAGTACTTGGCTGAAAGTTAAGCCATGGGGTGACTTCGGCTCAAGGCTTGAAAGATGTGATCTCAGTAGTCTGCTGTTCAGTGCCTTTCAACTCTTAACAGCTCTATGAACAACAAAAGTGAATCTTGTCCTACCCTGTGCTATCCTTATCGACCCTAACACATCTGAGACCATTGCCACAGTTACTGTATAAATTCAGCTCGCTAATAATCTTCCTCTCTTTTCCTGATCGTCAATCTTTCAAAGCATGATGTCCTGTTCTAAGGAATAGCCTCTCCTAGCAACATGCCCAAAGTATGTGAGATGAAGCTTTACCATCCCTGCTTCTATGGAGAACTCTAGTTGCACTTTCTCTAAAACAGACTATCTTTTTTGGCAGTCCACAGGATATTCAACACTTCAACCTCACAACTCCAAGACGTCAATTCTTCTTTTGTCATCCTTATTCACTGTTGAGCTCTCAGATGCTTCTCAGGTGACTGGAAAGATGACGGCTTGAATCACGCACTCCTTAAACTGACATCTTTGCTTGTCAAGACTTTAAAGAGGTCCCTGACTGCAGACTTTCCCAATGTTCTTTCTCTGTATCTCCTCACTGTTGGTTTCAAAATATTTATTGTGGATCTAAGTAAGAGGAAATGATTGACAATATCAATTTTACCTCTATCTATTATGATGATAACTACTGGTCCAGTTGTTGTTAACTACTGGCCCAGTAGTGAGGATTTTTGTTTTCTTGATGTTGAAATATAACCCATATTGAAAGACTGATCTTCTGCAACAGGTGCCTAAAGTCTTATTCATTTTCAGCAACCAAGGCTATGTTATCTACAGCTGCTGTAAGAGAAATACAAGTAGATGGCTTTGACAAATAGAAAGCTATTTTCACACAGTTTAGGAGGCTAGAAGTCCAAATTCAGGACACCAGCTTCAGGGGAAGGCTCTCTCTTTATGTCAGTTCAGGAGGAAGGTCCTTAATTCCTTCAGTATCTGTAGGTTCAGCATTATGTGGAGACTCTGTGTGTCCTGGTCCTACATACTGCCAGAGTTCTTCTGCAAGAGTTCTTGTGCATTCAAAAGGACCCACTTTCTTTTTTTTTCTTGATGGTACTGAAGTCTTCCTTCGTGGTTTGCTTTCCTCCCCCTTCACTTCATGTAAAACATGTTACAGAGCACACTCAAACAAAACTTTCTTGACAATGGATGGCTTCACCATCCTTGTTTCAAGAGAGCACTCTGGCTACACTTCTATGCCTTGGAAAACATGCAGTCAAAATGCTCCCTGGAAGCAAGACTACTGATGCTTCATCTCACATAGCTTGGGCTTGTTGCTGGGAAAAAC
>NW_006400121.1:667803-705868 GCF_000299155.1 Elephantulus edwardii
AGTCTATGGAATTCAATCCAGGGCTCTAAAAGAAAAAGCAACACTGTAGAATGAATTTAAGATGATTTACATAATTTACCTTGTTTGTTGTTGTTAGGTGCCACTGAGCTAAGTACGACTCATAGAGACCCTATGAACAAAAGATCTGAACCCAGTCCTGTCCTGCACAATCCTCACAGTTTGGGACACACAAGAGCCCTCTGCAGCAGCCACTGTGTCATTTCACCTGATAGAAAGCCTTCCTCTTCTTCACC
The DNA here is from genome assembly GCF_000299155.1 of Elephantulus edwardii. Taxonomy (NCBI): domain Eukaryota; kingdom Metazoa; phylum Chordata; class Mammalia; order Macroscelidea; family Macroscelididae; genus Elephantulus; species Elephantulus edwardii. Next base: position 668,058 of record NW_006400121.1, read on the forward strand.
AACCCAAGACTAAAAAGCAGCCTGATGGTGCAGTGCCAAAAGATTAAATTCCTCAGCTGCTAACAGAGGAGTGAGTGCTTTAAATCAGGCAATCTGTAGGAGAACATGTGACAGGAAGTCTGTTTCCATGAAGAAGTACAAGCTTGTAAACTACTCTATGGGCAGTTCTACCCTCACCTGTGTTGTCAACATTGCTGTGTACAGTCAAGTTAGAACCGAGCCAGAGATGATCCTCCATCAGGTTTTCAGAGACAGTAAATTGCATAGGGAAACACTGCTCATCTTTCTCCCATGGAGCAGCTAGTAAACTCAGACCACACATTTTTGTGTTGGCAGCAAAATTCCTTTACCACTAAAGCATCAAAGCTCCCCACCCTTTCCTATAGGGTCTTATTAGGAATTTATGGCAATCAAAAAGATTTTGGTTTTTGAGAGGAAACTGCTCATACAAAGATTAATTAAGTGGATTAATTACACTGAAAATATTCAGAACTTACTTTCATAATGATTTTCTACTTTGAAAAGGTACTTTCCAAGTAAAATACATAATTATCCAATTGAATTTTTTGAAAGACAATAGGATGAAAGGTCCCTGTGCAGAGCATCAGGTGGTTAAGTTGAGGTTGAGTACGTCAAAGGTGGGGATGCTTCCTGCTCCCCAATCTAGCCCCTATATATGAGCCCACAATATTTTCTTTATATGATCAGACTCCATCATAGGGCAGTACTGCTTGCCTTGCCTAAGAGGATTATGAAAACACGTTTGGTGATTTCAGGTCTGTGTGCAAATGCAGCACCTGCAGATAGATGCATTGAGTAACAGGTTAGGCTAGGGATGGGAATGTTCAGGGAGGCCTCTGCTTCTGAATGTGAGCCCTATCTAGTCAGTGATGGTGAGACCACCGCACAATGAAATGTTCTAGGAACCAGATGGTGGAGCTTGTGCTGAACACAAGAAAAAGATACTGTCATTCCTATGTCCAAAGCTCTCAGTAAAACTAAAAGCTAGCAAGACTCTACACAATCCTACATTATTATCTCTTCTCCTCATTCTCTTCCAGCAATGCCCTTGCATGTAATTCGTGGAACTGGCCAGGCACATGACTATCTCAGAGCTTTTGCACTGGCTTTCCCTTTACCTGAAAGGCTCTTCTACTAGATGTGTGCATAACTCTGACCCTTTAATGCCGCTTATTGAGTAGTCTTTATCTAATCCTGATGTCATATTATTCTATATATAGTCCAGGTTCTCAGATTATTTTGCTCAGCATATAAACTGAGTAAGTATGGAAAAAAGCATATAACCTTGATATTTACCTTTCCAGATTTTAAACCATAGTGTTTTCTTATGCTCTTCTGACAACTGCTTCTTGGTCTACATACAGGTTTTATAAAGAGTACAGGTAAGTGTTCTCAAATTCCCTTTCTTTTCAGTATTACCCATAATTTGTTATTATGCACATAGCCAAATGACTCTGCACAGGCAATAACAAACAGACATCTTTCTAGTGGTCTCTGCTTTCAGCCAAAATCCAATTGACTTCAACAACAATGTGAGTCATTCTACTGTATTTCCTCCAAAAACATGTTAGATTCTATAAATGCATGTTGATTCCTCCTAATGTGTGTTAAGGTTCCTTAGTCTAAATGTTATTGTATCCAAATATATGATGATTCTTCTAGCAGTCTCTGTTGCTGTTGTCAAGTGCCATCAAGTTGTAGACGACTCATAGTTGACCCTATGAACCAATGACCTGAATACTTGTATAACTTTCATCGTTTCTCCATGTTCATAGAATTTCTGGAGGCAAGCTATTTTGGAAGTGGATGCCACTCCTGCTTCCAAGCTTGTTTTAATGGAGGAACGCCATCAAACACTGTCCATGTGGGGTAACCATTATCGCATTTGACACATCAGTGTCTCAATGTTTAGCATCACAGCAAATACGAGTTACCTCTGTATGGCAAGTGGACAGACCAGTGCTATACCACTTAGGAGAATGTTTGACCAAAAAGAATTAAAACCAGGCCTGAGGGCCGCAGATTAAAATCACCCACCTTTGGCTTGGTAGCATCATTTTCCATCCCATTGGGCCAACAGGGCTCTCTCTTTATAGATATTATATATCCTATCAATTAAGTCCTAAAGTCCTGACTGAGGAAAATGGAATACAGCTGTGTTGTTGTTGTTGTTAGATGCCATGGAACTGATTGACTTACAGCCACCTAACAACAACAGAAAGGAACTCTATCCCAAACCACTGTTACATCTCCACCATGCTCAAGCCAATTGTCACAGTTAGTGACAATCTGTATCATTGAGAGCCTTCTTCTCTTTTGCTTTTTCCAGGATGGTATCTTTTTCCAAGGGCAGGTCCCTCCTGACAACATACTTAAAGTATGTGAGATGAAGTTTAAGATATTAAGTATTTTTTGCCATCATCACACTTTTAATGTATCATTTCTGGTTTTTTTTCCTTTTTTTATTCTCAAGATTTCACACGCATATGAATTAGCTGAAAAATATGGTGTGGGTTAAAGACACCTTAATCCTCAAAGTGACAACTTGAGTTTTTGACATATTCAAGAGTTCTTCTTCAGATCTATCCAATATAATACATTCTTTGCATACTTGATAAAAAACAAATAGACATCTTCCTGGTATACTCTGCTTTCAACCAAAATGCATCTGAAATCAGCAGTGATATTCCTAGTGCCTCTTCTAAACCCAGCTTGTATTTCTAGCAGTTCTCTATTGAAGAACTGTTGTAGTCGTCTTTGGATTTTGTTTGTAAGTAATATTAGCAATACTATTTGGTAACTTCCACATTTTGTTGGATCACCTGTTTTGGAAATGAGAATATAGACTTCTTTCATTCAGTTGGCCAAGTAAATGTCTTCCAGATGTCTCAACTGCAAGCAGTTTGAACCCTCCATTGCTCTAAGGGAGAAAGATGGGCAGTAGGGGGTGTGTCACTGTGACAAGAACTTATTACCTCAGAATGTCTGCTGGAAGGTCAACTATGAGTTGGTTCCAACTATACAGTACATAGCAACAACATATTGTCTGTAAACCAAATACTACACTGAAAAAACTCTTAAATCTTGCTAATTTTTATTTCACATGGCCCACAGCACTAAGTGAAGAATGAATTTTTATACTAATCTTGCAATTAAAACAATACTTGCAAGAATTGGCCAGCTGGAGGTAAGAATCTCCCAAATGATCAGTCTAAACTTCAAAAACTGACATGTTTTTGTTTCACCTTGGGAATAAAATAACCTGCCTGCATTTAACAACTGAAATCCCTGAATGACTACTATGTTTACTATGGTTCTGGACTGTTAGAAATCAGTATGTGTACTCCTACCACAGGGTACAGGAAGTCTTTCATTTTAGAAAGCTTAACTCTACTTTCTGGAGTGACATGGAGGTTTGAGGGGAGAATAGAAAGAGTTGTTGTTTTTAGGTGCTGATGAGTTGCTTGTGACTCATAACGACCTTGTATACCACAGTTCTGAACACCTGCCCTATCTTGAGCCAGTCTCATTGACTTTGACACACCTCTCATTGCCAGTTACTGTATCAACCACCTCATCCAAGGTCTTCCTCTCCTGCACTGTCCCTCCACTCATCCAAGATGTCCTTTTCTAAGGACTGGTCCCTCCTGGCCGCGTGCCCAAAGCACGTGAGACAGAGCTTCAAAATCCTTGCCTTCAAGGAGAAATTTGGTTTGACCCTCTCCAAGAGGGTCAACCTCTCCAACCTATTTGTTTTCTTGGCAGTCCATGGTATGTTCAACACTCTTCTCGAGCACCACAACTCAAAGGCACCAATTTTTCTGTCACCCTTACTAACTCTGTTATAACCGTGAAGACCATGACCTGGATCAGGCTCACCTTAATCTCTAGACTGACATCGTTGCTTTTCAATACTCCAGGGAGGTCTCTAACAACAGATTTTCTCAATGCAATTCATCTTTTTATTTCTTGCCTGCAGGTGCCAGAGTGTTGATTGTGGAGGTGAACAAGCTGTAACTGTCAAATGCAATCTCTTCTCCACCCGTCATGGTGCTGACAATGGTCCAGAGGTGAGAATCTTTTTCTTTATGTTCAGCTGCAATCCATATTGAAGACTACAGCCCTTGACCTTCTGCAGCAAGCACTTCACGTGCTCCTAAGTTTCAGCAAGGTTGTGTTATATGCATAACTAGGCTGTTAATGAGTCTTCCTCCAATCCTGATGTCACATTCCTCCTTATAAAATCCAGCGTCCCAAATAATCTGTTCTGCATATAGACTGAAAAACTATGGAGACAGGACATATTCCTGATGAACTCCTTTCATGATTTTGAACCGTGCAGTGTTTCCTTGCTCTGTTCTGAGGAATGCTTCCTGGTCTGAGTATAGGTTTTGCCTGAGCACAATTGTGTGTTCTGGGATTCCCATTATTCACAAGGTTAGCCATAATATGTTGTGATCCACCCAGTCAAATGCTTTTGCATAGGCAATAAAACACAATAGACATTCTTCTGGTACTCTTTGCTTTCTTCCAAGATACATCTGACATTTCTGATAATGTTTCTAGTACCATGACCTCTTCTAAAACCAGCCTGTATTTCTGGTAGTTTTCTGTTGATGTACTGATAATCTTCAGCAAAACAGGAAAAGAGTAGACAGATAATGAACAGTGCATTGGCACAGATGAGAGGAAGAACGGTCTGAAAGGAACATATAGTTAGGCATTATATGTATGACAACAGTCTGGAATAAGAGGTGCACTGCAAAGTGATCTGGAGGAGGGGAGAGAAAGGGATAAGGAGGAAATTGTACAACAATGAAAAAATAAACTGTAAACTTTGTTAAAATCACAATTAAAATATTTTTATTTAAAAAAAAAGAATGGTGCGCATCTTTAATTACACACTCACATGCCTACTGAATAGTAGATTATTCAGTATATGTTCTGCCACATTCAAGAAGTTGTCAGATTGTACACAACCAAACCTTAGCTAGTGGCAATTAAAGCTTTAAGGGGCAAAAAAAACTGGAGAAAATATTTTAATGACAGTGAAAATAACAGTTCATGTGTAACAGTAAAGTTCATAAATTGTATTCTTAAAAAAATGTATCATAAGCTTTCTCACCTAGAAACTAAACTAGTACCATACAGTAAAAAAAAAAAAAAAGTTTTAAGAACAAAAGATAAAGTTTCTATGAAGAATTCAATTTAATGGTGCTTAAATGAAAAGCAATGAAAGGATAAATATATAACAAATATATAATGTTGTATTTCACTGTTAATAGTTACGATCTACCCTTTTTCTTTCCATATTTTAACTTTTCAGTGTATCAGACTTGTTTTTCGTTGCTCCTTAGTTGAATTCCAATGCTGTATGCCCTAACAGCTGGTATTTGGGGTGGTGAAAGCACTCAAATAAGACAAAGAAAACCCATTCTTACTTCTCTGATAGCTGCCAAAAAACAACAGAACACTGCATCAGAAAGCTGTCCTTGCAAATGTTATTTGAACAAAGAAGTCTTACTAGACACCTACGATTCAGACTTCTGCCATGTCTTACACAATTATCCTTAAACTTTCAAATTGAATTAGCTGTTCTACTAATAAGTTCTCCTAATTGTCATGATTAAATACACATTTCTCTTGTGAAGAGTAACTACTCACATAAATTTTCTGTTAAGCCTGAATATGACATTTCCTTCTCCTCCAACACACAAAAGTAACAAAACTATGACTTTGCTAGGTATCTTATTTAAAGAAGGTTTAACAGTGATAATTTAAAACAGTAAAAGTTGCACTAAACATGAAACATAAAAATGTTAATTCCATTGATCACATATATATGAATACCTTATTGTAATGGTTTCATATAGATTTCTTATAAATATTGTCAAATTAAAATTTAGCTCAACAAATATTTATCACACAATATAGAAGAAAATTAATGAGTAATAATCTACAATATATGTATACATATTTGTGGAGCACATAGGTACGAAAGGCAACAAGGAAAAACACAGGAAGGACTGCAAAGAGTGTTGTTACACTGTGGGTATTATAGTAATAAAACAAAGTATGTATGAATGGTTGAATGGGATACCAATTTGCTCTAAACTTACACTCAAATAATAACACAATAAATTACAAAAAAACCCACCTGCAATAAAATAATTTCCAAGTATTTTATCACTAAATAAAATTTTACAACTATATTTATAGGGAGCTCTGGCAGCTCAGTGGTAAAGAACTGCACTGCCAATGCAAAAGTACAAGGTTCAAATTCACCAGCTGCTCTTCATGGAAGAGAGATGGGCAATCTCCTGCTGAACAATTTACTGCCTCTGAAAACATGTTGGAGGGTCAGTTATGGGTCAGTTCTGACTGGACAACGCACAACAACTGTGATTTTATATTAGTGTTTTTTGTTGTTATTGTGTAACAAAGAGTCAGAACCCAACGATAGCGGACCCTCAGGTGGATTTTTAAAGGCAGGTAATCACAGGGGAGGAGATTGCCCATCCTTCTTCCACGATATTAGTGTAACTTGATATATTGATACTGAATATACTGCACACTTGCAATGTTAAATTTTATTACCTAATGATTCCAATATATTTGTAATCTTCATTGTTCACAGACACAGAAAGATTTAACAATTAAGCAGTTAGTAGCCAAAGAGGCAAAAGAATAACTTATAAATGGAAAGCAAACAGATAGGGTAAGGATTGAATTAGAATGAAAAGTGACCCCAAGTGCAGTCTGAAAAAAGATACCCTATCCCTCTAACATTGTTATATGCTTTTCACCAAAACAGAGGGCATCTCCTACTGAAACACCACACCCTATAGTTAAACTTTAATCACAACATTAGAAGGCATACCTGTGGTGAGAGAAATTTTTCAATACGCTTGGCTATAAAATTCTTCTCCAATATGGAGTTGACTGATGGTCTATCCCTGGGATTTCTTTTAAATAATTGAGAGAGCAAATTACGGAGATCATAGGAATAATGCAACGATACAGGGGGGAAAGATCCAGATATTATCTTCAGTACCAGATTTTTCATATTTCCAGCTTCAAACTGAAATCCAGAAATATATTAGTATACATGAAGCATCCATAAATGGAAAATGCTAATATCAGTAATGAACTTTTTTAAACTTAATGTTATTTCCTTATCAATATATTTAAGAACCATAATTATCTAATTTGTAATCCTTCTGTACTATCTAAAGATTCATTGGGTTATCTGTAAATATATACCAAAGAGAATATTATTGTTTTCATTGTGTATCATCAAAGAGGAAGTGACCCACAGATGACTCTTCTGTGGGTTTTCACAGGTAGTGAAATGCATGGCAGAGACTATCCATCCTTCTCCCATGGAGCAGCTGGTGGATTCAAACCACATGTCTTTAGTTTGGCAGCACAACTCCTTACTACTAAGAGCCACCAGACCTCCTTAGGGAGTATCAATATACATTAAATGAAATGCATGTGGTATAATAACAAGAGCTAAATACTACTTTAGGACTAAAAGTATCTGGGAAAAATTTATCATATAAAAATACTAATAATCAAAATCATTTTCTTCTTTAACACTGCTCACTACAATTATTATCTGTGTGTTTAATGTTCCTAAAAGTCATGTGATCAACAATATGGTAAATATTCTAAGGTCAAATACAAACTACATCTACTGGGATGTATATTTTAAGGTGAAATACTATCATAAGTTCTATATCCAATGGGAACCTGAAAAGAGGGGTAATGGTTGGCACAATTCAATGATGATTCAGTTTATAAAGCACAATGTATAGGAATGATTGTATGAAATATAATGTCAATGAAGGCAAGTATAAAACACAAAGAAAACATTAACTACTACGTACATAAATGAAACAATGTGCATGAATAATTAGATGTGTACCAATAAAAATATGAAGGTGGAAAAAAGAAACCGGAAACAGCACAGTTCCATTCTGAATGAAAAGTTTTTTATTCTTCTAAAAGAACAGTTAAACATTAAGTAAAATATTCTATAATTTATATCAATCGATGAAAGTGATTTTATAATTAATAATTTCAATTTGATAGGCGGAAGGAGGGTGGGTAAAGGAAACAGGAAAGATCCAGTGTGAAAAACAATGTATACGAACATTAAAAGCAAACCACTATGAAATAAATATTTAAGAAAAACCCTCAAAAAATATGGAAACAGCCCAAAACCCCAAAACAATCAAATGGATTGAGAAATTGTGGTACAGTAACACAACGGAATACTATGCAGCATGCAGGAGCAATAATTCTGAAAATCACTACCTATTTTGGGAAGGGTTGGAGAGCATTATGCTAAGCCAACTAACTTAGTCCCATAAGGACAAAACAGTAAATAAGACCATTATTGTAGGAATAGAAAGATAACTATTAAAATGTATATGAAGATACAAGAAGGGGAGGGTACAAACAGAGTGATGAGGATGTCTGGTGGGGTGTACAATTTGGTGGGGGGGTTGTACAATTTGATGGGTAGAGGGAGGGGTGGGTAAAGGAACTAGAAAAGATCCAATGTGAAAAAAAGTTATATAAACTTTTTAAGTAAACCAGTATAAAATGTAAATGTTATTTTCAAAAAAAACAATAGTGACAATTTAGATAAAAGCAGGCCAAGAGAAAAGAAAAATAAACTTTAAAGTAATACAAAAGCATACAATCATTAAAAATTATAAGAAAAAAATCTCAATTGTATCAAGTAATAATAATCAACCATTTGAGGGAAAAAAGAATTTTTTATCAAATGTAAACAAAGTCTAGAACAAAACAATATTGCAAGTAGTATTTTGAAAGGCTTCTTGATTATGATAAATAATTGCTTATGATTTTCACTTATTTTTATTTTTGTGTATTCTGTACAATTTTGCATAACGAAAATGTTAACAGAAAAACATTTTTAAGTGCAGTATTTAGACTCAACAAGAAAAAATATTACTTTTTGATGTGTTAATGTGCTCCTTCAAAATAGCTGTCAGAGGGAAAACTTTAATATCTCTGAATTAGAATATTTAAAATTACAAAATTCTTCTATTAACATATTTTTGTTAGTGGGTACTGTACAGTCAGAACTGACCCACAGCTGGCTCTCTGGGGGTTTTCGGGGTTATTAATCGCACAGGAGGAGACTGTTCATCTTTCTCGCATGATAAACATATCAGACAAAAGCATTTCAATAATTTCTGAAACCAAATAATATTAAAATTTTCAGAGGATCTGCCATTATGAAACTAAAAAATCCTCTGTATAAGAACATCAATTTTAAAGAAAAAAACCAAATCAATTTCACATTAAATAAGGTTTTAACAAAATCTCAATCTATCCTTGGTAATAATTTTATAGGGAAAAGGTGAACTATTTGAACAAGAAATATACTATAAGCATATATAAAATATACACATATATATATGTTAAATGAAAATAATTTTTAATTTAGGCTTTGGAAAAAATAAGAAACCAAATAGCTGCCTTAAAAGAATTTATAGTACTAGAGGCTTATCTAAAAGATACATAAAACTTAAAATATTACAGTTTTTAATACATAATCTTATAATACTTCAGAAATGTTTACTTACTGCATGCTTAAGTGTGCACATCTCATAAAGGACACACCCCAGAGCCCAAATGTCACTAGAAGTAAGAAAAATAAATCTCCTAAGGATAAAAATTACTTTAAAAAATTTAGTTTTTTCATTTAAAAGTAACAAATACAGCATTTAAATGCTTGGGTGGGAAGCATGATATAAAATGTTTCCTCTAAAATGAAAAAAATTTATTACCTTTTATATAAAACACTTCCTATATAATACAAAATAACCAAACCACAAACCAGCTGTCCTAGGTTAGAAAAACAATGGACTGCCACACAATTATTTTCAAAGTTTAAGTACTCTTTAAATTTTATGTATATTCCATTTAGTTAGTTGTATTTAGCAAAAGTCAAAACACATATTTTGGCATCAGTAGTGCAATTCCTTACCACTAAACCACCTAAAGGACAGTTTCTTGATTAATAATATAAAGCTAACAAACAAATGAAAAAATATTCAAAATCCCTAGCTTTAAGAGAGATGCAAATTAAAACAATTATGACATATCCTCTCACCCCAGTAACTACAGCAAAATTCAACAAAGCAGCAAACAACAAATGCGGGAGAGCTTGTGGAGAAACTGGAACCACTATTCACTGCTGGTAGGAGTGTAAAATGATGCATCCACTACCAAAGGCAGTATGACGCTTTCTCAAAAAGCTGGAAATAGAAATACCATTTGACCCAGCAATTCCACTACTGGGAATATACCCTAAAGAAACCAGAACTGCCACCCAAATAGATATGTGTATACCTATGTTTATTGCTGTTTTGCTCACAATAGCAAAGAAATGGAAACAACCAAAGTACCCATCAACAAATAAATGGATAGAGAAACTGTGATATATATTCACACAATGGCTAACTACGCAGCACTGAAAAATAAAAAGCTCATAAAATATTATACAAAATGGGTGACCCTGGAGGATATAATGCTGAGTGAAATATCTCAATCACAAAATGACAAATACTGCACAATGCCACTTTATTAAACTGGACTGACATGTGGCTTGGAGGGAAACTAAGAAAGAGGGGATAAATAATGTACATGGTATTCAAACAAAGAGGGAAAAAATGTTTAAAAGGAATATATGATTAGGTATAATTCGCATGACAACAGTTCAGAATAAGAGCTGCATAGGAAAGTGGACTGGGGTGGGGGAGAAAATTGTGCAACAATGAAATAATTTTTTTCAAAGAAAAAAGTCAACTGGGAGGTGGGTAGGGAGGAAAATGTGTAACAATGAATGAATAGAAATTTAAATTCTCTATAAACTTTTGTTAAAAATCTCAGTTAAAGTTAAAAAAAAACCTGGAGGAAAAAAAGAATATAAGCTTGGGTATCAACGGTTTAGTTTGAGTACTGATTTCACCAATTGGTAAGCTGAGGAAATTCAAAGTTCTTTTTACTTTTTCCAAATAGAAAAGCAGAATGATCAATACCTACACCACACAAGGTTAGTGTGAGGATTAAAAGAGTTAATATATAGCATTCAAAACAACTTCTGCAGTACAATAAATATACAAGAAATGCTGCTGTTGTTGTTATGTACCATCAAGTTAGAACCAACTCACTGTTGAATGTCCAATGGATTTTCGGAGGCAGTAAATCCCACAGGAGGAGACTGCTGCTTCTAGCAGGTGAATTCAAACCATGTGCCTTTGGGTTGCTATGAAAAATAGATCTGAACCTTGCCTTATCCTATTTATAAATACAATTGTTGTTCTTGTTAGGTGTCATCGAGTATGACTCATAGTGGCCCTATGAACAATAGATCTGAACCCTTGTCCTATCCTGAGCCATGCTCACAGTCTCTGACACACTCGCACCCACTGCTATAGTCACTATGTCAATTTATCTGAATAAGGGTCTTCCTATCCTTTTCTGTCCTTCCACCCTTCCAACCATGATGTCCTTCTCCAAAGAATATCCTCTCCAAGCAACATGCCCAAAGTGTGTAAAATGAAGTTTCACCATACTTGTCTCCAAGGAGCATTCTGGCTGCATCAAATTTAAACATTATACACTTACATATATTCTAAAAGAGCTCCAGTAATTCTTCAGTACAATATTGAAACAGTAAGTTCTCTCATAAAATACTATAATATATAGACATACATATATTTAGAGGTGTGTGTATACATGTTTACAAATTACACAAATATTAGATATAGTACATATACATTACATACACATATTTAATTATACAGACTAATTTACACATGTACATAAACTGATGTTAAAATACTACTCTGAAGGCTTTAGTTCGTCCAGTACAATAGAGGAAGATATAAAGGCAAGTATATCATATGATGAATACTGTTTCAAATACCTTTTATTATTATAAGGTTTATTTTCACAGATTTCAGGTGACAAGTAGTATGGGGTCCCTATGCAAGTGCGAGCCAACTCTACAGTACTAGAACAAAAAGAGAATTATTGTATAAGTTTCAAATTCTGAACAGATTTTTTTTTAAATTCCCACCCCAACACATGACCTGCATTTTAATTTTGTATATTTTTTTTACACTCTCACTTATACCTGCTTCTGTGTTTTTAAATGGGCTGAGGCTGGCCCCAGGGAATTGCATTTTTCACTGGGCCCTAAAACTTGTCATAAACCTTGGAAACTCCCGTTTTTCCCTCTCTCTCCAGCCCAAGCATGTTGCCAGGCCCGCCCTCCCTCCACCTCAGCTCATCCCCTCCCAAGGAAGGGATATTTTATAAATGATCAGATATCATAATCATTTATCAGATCAGGTTTTCTTACTTTTATCTTTATTCAAATTAAGGCATTATAGCTATGCAAAGTTTTTAAGACATCTATTACCTATTTAGAACTCTAGCAATTCCAAAATCACCAAGTTGTACCGTCCCATCTTTGGTTAAAAATATGTTCTGTAAAAGATTACAACAGAATTATGTTACAATTATTTTTAAGCCAATACAATTCAAAAGAAATCCACATGTAAATAATCTTCATTTCATTCTAGACACAAAAACTCATAATGGAGTATACCTATGTAGGAACACTACGAAACTTTTAGAAAAAATATAAGAGTAAATCTCTGTGCCCTTAAATTAGGCAATGATTCACCTAAAAGCATAAATGAGGGGGAAAAAAATCTCAAAACTGAACTTAAGATGAAAAATTTTATACATCAAGCGCACACCATCAAGAAAATGGGAGAAATCCACAGAATGAAAGTATTTCAAATCACATCTGACAAGGGACTTGTATCCAGAAACTTTACAATTCAACAATAAAAAGTCAAAAAGTTCAATTATAAAATTAACAAAGGCAACATTGTATCATTCTACTTATATGAGCTAAAGTTGCCAATATCAAGATACAAAAGTAGTGATTAACAAAGTGCAGTGTTAATGGCTTATTGTTCAAAATGGCTTCCTTAGAGATCTGACTTCAAATTTGCCAAGTGGATGGGTGGACATATGTGAACAAGATGTGTTAGCCTATTCATAAGGGCATTGGCTAGTCCTGCCATTAAACTGAGTAGATTCAGCTGGAGAATTGGAGGATCTTCCCCAAAATCAAAGAAGCATGAGAATGTAGCTCGTCCTTCGGGACCACAGATTCTTGTAGCAGTCCTACTAAGGCCTATGAGAGGAGCAGCCCAAGCAGCTACAGCAGAGAACCAGAGACAAGACATGAGAAGGAGTGGATCTTGGGACTGCTACTCCACACAGAACCAAATCTAAAAGCCTTTGCTCAAGTCTTTTGGGCATCTTGCCATAAGCGGCAAGACTGACAGCTTTGTAACATTGGCCTAAAGCTGTGAGGCTGAGGTGATAGTGAGCATATTTTGGAAACTGTTCTGACAAGCATTCTGCTACTATAACCTGAAATCACCCTTTTGACTTCTCTAACACAGTTTTCTGTACACTGGATTTTGGGCCCAGTAAAGCAGTAAGATTGGTATTAGGATGAACAGAAAAGGTGTGGGAGCAGGGGGACAAGTCTGACGTCATGGGAATTGTCTGTGTTGCTGATGTTGCTAACAAGGAGCGTTTCCCTTTGTGAAGTAGGTCAAGGTCAGATGTGGCCATCCCCATGCAGCCCTTACTTTTACACAGAGCCTTTGGGAGAGGTAAGTGAAAAATGACTGCTATTAGATAGAAAATTTGGTTTTGGAATCATGAAAATGTTCTGGAATTAAACAGTGGTGAGGCTTTCACAACCTCATAAATACACTAAAAATCACCAAAGTGTACATTTTAAATGTGTTTTATGGTATGTGAAATATATCTGCATGCAGCTTTCTTAAAAATTAAATTAGATCTTCTCCTAAAAATAAATTTCTAACTAGCCTAAATGTAACAAATCAACCTTAATTGTTCCAATAATTTATCCAATTACTTTGCGTTCATAAATGTACAACTCCAGAGCTCTACAAACCACTGGAAGCCAGGAGTGTGTTGAATAACAAGTACTCCAATCACTCAGGAGATGTAAAGCAGGCAACTGTTCAATACCGAAAATGAGCCAGTGGAGTTAACTGAGATAAGTAAGATGCAATGACATAGGATTAGATAGTGCAAAGGGTCTGGAAGGAATGGGAGTATGGTGTTACCATCATAGTTCCTTTCTTTCCTCTTTTTCCTGGGGTCCGGGTTTCATAAGAATTTTAAAAAATAAGTAAGTAAACACAATCCTTACATCAGGAACCAAAGTGCCTCTTCACTTCCACTCTAGGAATCAAGAGGATTCAACCAAGGGGGAGGCAAGGCAACCACCACTAACTAAACTGCCAAATAAATCAATGTATAAATGAAATCCTCCCAATAAAAGCGCTTGCTTAAAAAAAATTTTTAAAAATCTGATACACATGAAGAAATCTAATGAGTTAAAACAGCCAATAAAATCAACAACCTGAACAAATATTCACTAGATAGAATTCATTTAAAAAAAAAAAATCCAGTAATAACTTTAAGCAGTTACAAATGATAAAAAGTGGTAAATAAAGTATTGTCCAGTTAGTGAAACCAAAACTAGGCACAAATAATACAGAAATATGAAAAATATTAGAATGCTTGAAGAAAAAAGGAATCATTACAACAACAAAGTAAACTGACAGATACATATTTAACAAAGCTGAATAGGGATATAATGCAAAAACATGCAAGCTGATGAATTTTTCTACAATGCAATAAAGACAGAGATAAGATAGGAAAGGTCAAATAAGATACTTTAAGAGATCGATTATGAAATTCCACTATGCCCTAAGAGATTCTAAAAAAAAAAAAAAATTCAGAGAAAGGGGGAAAAACCCTGTATTTGAAAATTAATAGCTGAACATTTAAAAAAAAACAAAGAAACGTGTATTCTTAAGTCAAAAGTACACAACATAATGAAAGACAACTGAACTTCACGACATTATAACACTGGAAACAAGGATAAATTACAATGGCTTTAAATATTTAAAGAAACACTAGAAGCCAAATGACAAGTGAGCAGTATCTTCGAATTTCTGTAGGTAACCAATAAAAATAACTTCAGACATGTAATATATGTGCAACAGCAATATACCAAAAAATAGTGTGTGAGAGTGTGTGTGTGTGTGAGTGTTTGTACAAAATCCACCTGCTGCTCCACAGAAAAATGACAGGAAATCTCCTCCTGTGTAATTAACTGTCTCTGAAAATCTGTGAGAGGGTCAGGTATGGGTCAGTTCTGACTCAAAGGTACACAAAACAACTTGCTTTTTAAAAATTTATTTCATCATAACAAAGCACTAAAAGAACAAGAAAATAAAAAATCTAACACAGGGCACAAGGGCAAAAGATTTCTAGGGCTATAGCAAGGGGAGGTGGCCTAGTGGTAAGAAGCTGTGCTGCAGTCCCAGAGGCACTCAGCTCAAACCCACAAGCTGCTCTGCAAGACAAGGATGGACAATCTTGTCACGTGTGATTAACTGCCTCTAAAAACCTGCTGGTGGTTAGCTATGAATTGGTTCCAACTTGCTGGCATACAATAACAACAAAAAGCAAGGGAAGGAGGAAAGGACATAATTATAGGAAAAGCAAAACTTTCTGATCCAAGACAATGTAGACTTTATTCCTTTATCCATTAAGAAGTTATAAGTGACAAGCATACCTGTGATTTTATGTCTCGATGAAGAATTTTTCTATCATGTACATGTTTCAGGGCCAAACATATCTGTACAAACCAGTCCAAAATCTAAAGGGGGGGAAATTATGATTATCATTTCTTCTAAAGTTTACAGTTAATAGCAAATCAAAGGAGAGCAAAACAATTTTCCTTAATCATTGAAAGTATTTATGAATATTGGCTTTTGAAGGGAAGTTCCTTAAAATAATACTTTTATGTTAGAGCCTATTTTTCATGTACAGCCACTCACATTAATAGAAAGAATCCTCGGTTTAAGTGTTTGGTTGTAAACCAAGAAATCAGCAGTCTGAATCCATCAGGCTCTAGTCAGTAAAGAAGTGTGACTATTTCTATAAAGATTACAGCCTTAGAAACCCTGCCAGGCAGTTCTCTATACTATAAGGTTGCTTAGTCCGGACCAACCTGATGGCAACAGAGATTTTTTTTTTTGGATTGTTATCATTAAACAAAAAGAGCTCTGGTGGCTTAGTGGTAAGAAGCTGCACTGTAATCCCAAAGACACACAGTTCAAATCCACCAATTGCTCCACAGGAGAAGGATGAATTGGAGAAGGATGGGCAATCTCCCGCCATGAGATTATATGCTTCTGAAAACTTGCTGGAGGATCAACTATGGATTAGTTCCAACTCCATGGTATTCAACAATATCATTAAGTAGTCTCAAGATAAATGGCCCCAGAGGTGCGCGGTTCAAATCCACCAGATGCTTTGCTGGAGAAGGAGGAACAATCTCCTCCTGTACCAGTCAGATCTGATTTGACGGTACACAAAAAAAATAGTAAAATAAAAAAAATTAAAAAGAAAAGATAAATGGCATGCAGTATGTGCAGAGTAAATTCTAACTCTAAAACATAAAAGTGCTATTGAAGCACAGCTTACAAATCAAAGAAACTTTTAGAGAAGAGTACAAAATGGAAATAATTTATACAATAGTAATATGATTATGGATGACTTCATTATTTTATATGTTTCTACAATTTTTTAAATCTTAAAAAAATAACAAGAGGGGGGAAAAAACAAGCTGAAAATTTGGAATGCATCTCTGGCTCACCCCATCCACCACCCCCTGAACTCTCACATTTACCAAATACTAATAATATGTCCTGTAGTTGAGCATTTGGAAACACAAAGGTTCAGTCTTTACCTCACTTCTAATCCTGGAAATAAGCAGAACTTGCTCATACTTGCTTGGGTTCTCCCTTTCTCTCTCAGTGCCACCAAGTCAGAACTCGCTCACAGCTGACCCTCCAATGAATTTTTGAGACTGTAAATCACATGAAAGGAAACTGCTTATCTTTGTCTCTCAGATTTGCTAGCAATGTCAAACCACCAGAGAGGCAATTTTGGGGTTAGCAGAGCAACTGCTTACAGACTACACCACCACAGGTCCCTGAGTATAACTAGTCTATGATTACTTTGTACAGTATTACGTGAAGGCAAAGCACATTCAAAGATTGTATGGGAGAATGTACTTTTTCATCTCATTGTTTATACTACTAAATGATAGTCACAAACTTAGTTAAGTTCCTTACGAACTTGTAGATTTTTTTCTGATACTAACAAAGGAGTATCACTAAAGAGAATTATTTGAGTATTCAGAGACTATTTTGTTA
Source organism: Elephantulus edwardii (assembly GCF_000299155.1). Classification (NCBI taxonomy): domain Eukaryota; kingdom Metazoa; phylum Chordata; class Mammalia; order Macroscelidea; family Macroscelididae; genus Elephantulus; species Elephantulus edwardii. The sequence continues at coordinate 685,484 of NW_006400121.1, forward strand.
TCTGTCTTCCTATGCCCCACCTAAATTCTAGAAGTGGACAACTCCTTCTCAATTGATGCTAAGCTTTACCACAAAATATAATTGGCCTCTACCCTTTTAAGTTTTTCTGATTTAAAGTGAAAAGAGCAGAGGGATGTTTTTACTTAAATGGCTTTTCTTATTTCAAGTCCAACTGAAACTCATTGCTGTTGAACTGGTTCCAATTCGTAGCTAACCCTCCAGCAGGTTTCAAAGTCTGAAAATCACACAGATGGAGACTTCTCCCCTTTGTCCTAAGAAGAGGAGTTAGCTAAGCAAGTGCCACTTCTAGGTTAGCAGCACAACTCCCTATGTACATACCTGGTTATGGACACCAAATAAATAATATCTTTAATTGTGTTAACAACACCCATTAGTAAAAATAATAACAACACTATTAACTGAAAAGGAGGAATTACCAATTTTTTATATTCTATAGATAATCTCAGAGATGCACAAAATGATATAGATCTCTATAGTAATTTCTAAAATTAAAAGGTTCACAACACACACACAAATGCCACTATATACAATGATATTTTGTCTTAGAGTAGAATCACTAACAATGTACTTTACAATGGAAAGTTTCAGCATTTTGCAGCATATCCAGTGAGAAGAAGCACAAGTAATAAGATGCTAATAAAAACAGCACTTCATACATTAGCATGCATTACCATTTGACCATCACCAGAATAGTAAACCATGCCATATGGTAAACACATACCCATTAATTAACAAGTATATAATTTAAAAACAGTTCAGTAACTTGTTTACAATCACTAAGGTTACAAGCAGTAGAATGAACAAGAACGCAATCTAAATTTTTTACTTCAAATTCTATGCTCTCTCCAGTGGGCATAACTGCAAACAAATGAGGTTAAGTAAAGCTTGAGAAATATGACTTGACATTGTTGTTGTTAGATGCCGTCTAGTCAGCATATAGCAACCCCAAAAGAATGAAACTATGCCCAATCCTGCACCATCCTTACAACCTCTGTTGTGCTTAAGCCCACTAATCCAATCACTACACATCATCTTATTCAGGGTCTTTCTTTCACTGACTAACAATGTTTCCAATTGCATGTCCTTTTCCAGACATGCTATACTTAGGAGAAAAGTAAAATGAGAGGAAAAAAGTACAATCCTGTAGATACTTTCTTTAAAAAGTATACAAAATAATGATCAATCTTTTGCAAAAATGCATACACATATTAATTAAACATATTGGTATGGCTGTTTTGAAGGAGAAGGAAAATTAAATATGACAATATAAAGGGGAAAGAGTAGGTTTTGTTGAAATGGAATATAATGCAAGAGACCGTGGTGGTATCACGGTTATAGTCTCCAGCTACTAATTAAAAGATCCATTCCTCAGCTTCTGTGAAGATTACTGTACATAAAGAAAAAGGGAGGGGTGAGTGTTTACCATGCTAGAAAAAATGGATTTGATGTTTTAATTTTATAATCTTGTAAGCAATCCAGTTTCTCTTTTCTTTTTTTTTCAGTTTCCCTTTTCAATAGATAAAGAATCTAAAGGAACTTAAGGAACTTGTCCCAAATCACAAAGGATTTGAATCTACTTTTTTCTAACTACAAAGTCAGTGAAATTTTCTTTTTACAAATATCATCAGATAATTAAGGATGAAAATATTCTTTTTTTTTTTTAACGCTTCACGAATTTGCGTGTCATCCTTGTGCAGGGGCCATGCTAATCTTCTCTGTATCGTTCCAATTTTAGTATATGTGCTGCCGAAGCAGCACGAAAATATTCTTTTCTCACTAGTCCACCCTTCAGTGGTTCAGTTTGGTAACTTCCTTCAGTGATTCAGTTTGGTAAATTCCTGCAGATTTTCTTCCACACATGTATACCTACATAAAGTCTGGACATATACACTAAAACCTATATAATATATACACTTATTATACAGATTATACTGCATTTCACGTAAAAATTTACATTGGCCTTTGCATTGCCAGACAAATTACAAAAATTAGTTATTATTTCAATTCTTTTTATTTTGATAACTACATTACATTACAAACACCAAAACTAAACTCACTGCCACCAAGTCAATTCTGACTTACAGAAATCACCAGAAAGTAAAATTGCCCCACAGTGTTTCCAAAGCTGGAACCTTAGGGAATCAGACTGCCACATCTTTCTCCAGTAATATAACTCATGGGCTCAAATCATCGATCCACCTTTCAGTTAGGAGCCAAGTGCTCAGCCACTGCACAACCAAGGTTTCCAAACAGAACATATAAAACAGAATACATACTAATTGTATCAAAATCATTAGAGACTAGAAATGAAGAAAGTGGGGGAACTGAACTATGGTGAAAGCTAATGAGAACAGAAATGTGCCTGATGAAATAATGGATACAATACTGATATATCCTGATGATTAAAATTAGCATTTGTGGATAAATATACACATAAACTTGAAATGAGTTTCCTACTTAACTACTTCTCAGTAAAACTATAAAGTGTAAGTCAATATCTGCATATCTTACTTGATCTTCTTGAAACAAAATGCCTTTCTGAGCATTTATTCGTTTAAACAGATCCCCTCCTTCACAGTAATCCATCACTATGTAGAGGGAGCCATTTTCTACAAAATAGAAACATTACATGTCACTTTCTAAAACTGTGTATCAAAGGCATAGCTAAATCAAAAGTACTTAAACATTTTCTAAAGATAATAGCTAAATAATAAAAATAACACCATACTAAGAAGAATTAGGAAGCAAAGACCAGATACATAAGTCATACAATAGCGTTGGTTAACAAGCAACTCTATCACAAATAGTTTTTCTACCAAGAATATACTATTTAGTTGGAAACTGATGGTGTCTACACTGACCTCAACATCAATGGGATATAAACATTTAAAAAGAATGTTTCAATTAACTGAACTGAGTACACAGAATTACTTACTTGAATGAATTCAGTAGACTTCTTTAAAAGTGGAGTACAGAATTATGTTTTCCTACCTACCTTTCAGATATGAGTTATTTTTAGCTTTTTTGCTAAACCCACTTATTTACTTGTAACCAAATATGGTAATATTTAAGTGTTGTGATGAACTCTGGATTCAATAGAAAGTTACAGACAGTCTCTAAAGATTTCTCTGACTTTTTCACACCATTTCTATGTGTATATACCACTGGGCCAAATGGCAGCACTGTGATAGATGGAGAAGAGATTGAGTTTGTTTACAATTACAGCTTCCTTGGCTCCACAATCAACATTCTTAACACCTGCAGTCTGGAAATCAGAAGACAAACAGCATTGAGAAAATCTACTGTCAGGGATCTCTCCAGAGTGCTGAAAAGCAACAATGTCCATCTAGAGACTCAGGTGCATGTAAAACCCAAGCGGTGGTCTTCGCAATTACTTGTTATGCTTCAAAGAGCTGGACAATCACTAAGAATGACAGAAGAATAATCGATGCCTTTAAGATGTGGTGCTGGAGAAGAGTCACGGACTGCCAAGAACACAAATAGGTCTGTCTTGTAGAGGGTGAAGCAAAGTCTTTCCTTGGAAGCTAGAATTCTGAAGCTCCGGCTCACATACTTTGGGCACAGGGCCAGGAGGGATGGGTCCTTGGAGATGGACATCATGCTTGGAAGGGTGGAGGGACAGCACAGGAGGGGAAGACTCCGAATGAAATGGATTGACACAATAAATGAGACAACGGGGGTTAGTGTGTCAGAATTAGTGAAGCTGGCTCAGGACAGGCTTCAGAGCTATTGTACATAGGGTCACTATGTACGACAGGTGACTTGCCAGAACATAACATAATATGTGGACAAACATGAATATATGAAACTGTCCTATTAACCTTTATCTTTTGGTCCACAAAATACTTCCACACTCTGCCCATGACTGGACAACATTAGAGTATTTCTCTCAAGGTGTTGTCAATACCACTTCTAACATCTAATAAATCCCACATCTATCATCTACTAAATCACTACATACTAGTAGAACTATAACAAATGGAGACTAAGGTGTGCCTGATCCAGGCTATAGTCTTTGCAATTGTGTGCTATGCATCAGAGAGCTGAACAGTGACTAGGGATTATAGAAAGAGAATTGATGCCTTTGAGCTCTGGTGCTGGATAAGAGTGCTGAATATACCATGGACTGCTAAGAAAACAAATAGGTTTGTCCTGGAGAGGACATACTTTGGGCATGTTGCAAGGAGAAACCAGTCTTTGGAGAGGGACATCATGTTTGGGTGAGTGAAGTGACAGCACAGGAGAGGAAGACTCTCAATGAGATGGAATGATTCAGTGATTGGGGTCGTGGGAGTAGGTGTGTCGGAGACAATGAGATTGACAAAGGACAGAGCAGGGTTTAGGGCTCTTGTACATAGGGTCACTATGAGTCACAAGTGACTTGATGGCACATAACAACAACATATAGCAGAGCCAAGAGGGACAAAGCAAAATAAAATTCTTAATTATAAACATACTGAGGAAATGAGTTGCTGGTCCAAAGGCCTCCACATCACTGTCTAAGAACACAGTTCACAAAGAAAACATTCTTAAAAAAAAAACAACAAAAAAACATTCTATATCCTACTTCAATAAATAGCAACTGCGGTCTTAAAAGCTTATGTCATTTATACTACAACTACTGGTCTTTCACTGGAACAAAAAAAAAAAAACACACAACAACACAACACCATTAATATAATGGGACTCTTCTCACTTCTTATCTGCGAGAAGAGTACAATTACTATGAAGGACTAAGGAACCAGGTAAAACACAACCTTCAAGACTCAATCAGAAGCAGATGGTGCCTGATCCCCACTTCTAACTACTCTAAACAAAATTATAGAAGATGATCCAGGATAAAGTAGGGAGGATGGTGAAACAAACCCAGAAACACAAAAATGTCAATTTTAATGGTCTTAGTAGAAATTAGTGGCACTCCATAGAATATGGCCCTTTGTCATCATTCAGACCTGGAACAAAAAACTGTGGCTGAAGTTTCAGCCAAGCCAGCGGCTCAAACCCACTTAGCTGTTCCCTTGGAGAAAGGCAGGCATCTCCTCTCATTAACACTGAAAACTTTGGAAACCAACTGGAGGATCACTGGGAGTCAAAATCTAACACACAGCAGTGAGTACTGAATTGTAAATGGGAACTAACACCACCAGGGAGACGCTCACTCCTTAGAATAAGCAAACACAGAAGATCAAAAGAACAGCCCCAAAAGAAAAAAAAAAGAAGAAGAAGAGCACAAGGGTAAACTCTGTAAGACAGAAAGAGGTAGAAAAAAGCAGTAAAGGAAGTGAAAATAACAGGTAAGAAGTGAGAAGAGTACAATAATTACATTGTTGTGTATTTGAATTTATGTTCAACAACGTCAATCTTTTCTCCAACTGTAATGTTGTCTATTGGTATAGTTCTGAGGATTTTTATTTTATTGACATTCAACATTAAAGTCTTTCATAAAGATCAGTGTATATTTTGAGCCATCTTCACTTTCTGGGAAGAGGGCTGTGTTATCTCCATAATGTAGGTTATTAATGGTTCTTCCAGCAATACTGAAGCCAAATTTTTCTTCATATAATTCAGTTTCTCAAATTACTTGCTGTACATACATACTGAAGAGGTATGACAACCATGACATACACCTTTCCAAATAATGAAACCATGAAGTATTCACTTTTGCTATGTGAATGCCTGATTCTTGATCTATACACAGGTTTTCCATGAGTATTCTTATTTCCATTAAGTATTCTAGAACTACAATTTTTCTTACTATACATAATTTATTATTATACACATAGTCTAATGTCTTTACATACTTTTATTAGTCTACCACTGAGTCTACCAAAACTCCTATCAACCGTATGAACAACAGATCTGAACGCTGTCCTATTCTGTGCCATTTTTGTCATCTCCAAAATGCTCAAGCCCATTGTTAATGTTACTGGGTCAACCCATCTGATTTGAGAGTTGTCTTCTTTTTCTTAATATGCTACTTTTCCAAGCATGATGGCCTTTTCCAAGGACTAACACTATCTTACAAAATGCTCAGAATAAATGAGAATAAAGTTTCACCATCTTTGCTTCTAAGGAGATCCCAGGTTGCTCTTCCTCCAGTACAGACTTATTTGTTCTTTGGGCAATTCAAAAGAATACAACAATCTCTACCAACCCAGTTCAAAGGCATCAAGTCTTCTTCCTTATTCATTGTTCAACTCTGAGATGTACAGAAAGCAACTGAATATACAACGGCTTAGATCAGATGAACTTTAGTCTTTAAACCGATATCCTTGCTCTTAAGCATTTTAACAAGGTCCTTGACTACAGATTTTTCTCAGTGAAATACATCTTTTAATTTGCTGCTACCAAGAGTGTTGACTGTGGATCCAAGCTAAATGAGCTGATTATTCCCATTTCAATCTTTACTCCATCTACCACAGTGCAGTCTACTGATGTATTGGTGAAAGTTTTTGCTTTCTTGATGTTGGGAACTATATTGAAGACTATAATTTTTTTTTTTTGTTTCAAAAGCTGTCACCTTTATTGTGGACAACTGTCACATCTTTCTCAGGGGAAAGAATTGGTGGATTAAAAGTACTAAGTGTTTCAACCACTATGTCGTCAGGGTTCCTGGTTTTGTGATCAGACAACCAAGAGGATTCTTGCTGACACAAGAATTAAAGGCTCACCTACAATCTTAAATGATATCAAAGGATTCCACACATTATGGACAATAGGAAGTATTCTCTGTGTGGTCTTTGATGCAGTAGGAGGAATGACTTCTTCGTTGCAGTCTGTACCGAAGTCATTCCAATATAGGGTCTCTCTTCACTGAGTTCACTGATGACAAGTAAGCTTTGTCTTCTCAGTGAAACCTTTTCCATACTCCCTGCACACATAGGGCCTCTCCCCAGTGATTTTGTTCATGGACAGTGAGGGGTCTCTTCATGATGAACCCGCCACGTTTTGTGGCTAAGATCAGGAATGGAGTTTAAGATCACAAGTCCTACCTTAAGAGCCCCAGTCTGAGCAGGGAAGTGGCTTTCTCAGGTCATACAGTGAAAACAGGCCAGGTGTCTGCCTTCTTTACCTGGTCCTTAACAGCCTTGAGTGAGCTCGGGGATGCAATGGGCAGAAAACTGGGAGACTAAATTGAGATAGGAGCTGTGAAAGGAGTTCCCAGGTACTTCATTGTCCCAGCTCAAGATATAAATGAAGCTTCCCTCTGGAAGCGGAAAACCAAGGAGGCTTGCGCTGGACTATAATTCTTGATCACTTCTGGTTAAGTACTTCAATTGTTTTCATTTTCTGCAAGGAAGGTTATCAACTCCATAACTCAGACTGTGGATAAGTTTTTCTCCTATACTGATGCCACATTCTTCTTTATACACTGCAGCTTCTCAAATGATTCTCAGCACACAGAGTGAATAGGTATGGAGAAATGATACAACCCCAATACACACCTTTCCTGATTTTAAATGATGGAGGTTTCCCTTATTCTTTTTCAGACAAGTACTTCTTGGTCTAGGTTTCAGATAAGTACAATTATGTGTTCTGGAATTCCCATTTTTCTCAATTTTATCCATCACTTGTTATAATCTACAAAGGCCTTTGCAGAGTAAAAACAACAAAAGTAAACAGCTTTCTGGTATTTTCTGAGCTTAAGACCTATCTGACATCAGCAATGATATCCTTCCTTCCACAGTCTCTTGTGAATCCATCTTGAATTTCTGCCAGTTCTCTGTCAATGAACTGTTTCAACTGTTTTTAAATAATCTTCAGCAGTATTTTACTTGCAAAAGATGTTAATGACATAGTTCCATAATTTCCAAACTCCACTAAACCATTTTTTTGGAATGGGAACAAATACAGGGATATCTTCCAGTCAGTTGGCTTAGGAGTGGTTTTCCAAATTTGTTGGTGTGGACTAGTGAGCATACCCAGGGAAACATGGGCTTCCTGAAATGCCTGAAGACTGAAGTTCTTCCTTCATTATCATTGATTATTGATCATATGTTACTTCATTAAATCCTTCAGTATCCATCAATTCTTTTTCATACAATGATTCTTAAATATTCTATCTTCTCTTAATGTTTCCTGCATCACTTAAGATTTTGCCCACAGAATTCTTCAGTACTGCAACTTAAGACTTGAAAATGTTCAAGGTCTTTCAGTTTGAGAAATACTGAGTGTGTTCTTCTCTGTTGGTTTTCTATCTCCAGCTCTTTGCACATTTCATGCTGATGCTCTGCTTGTCTTCTCTAACCAACCTTTGAAAGCTCCTGTTCAGCTCTCTTCTGTGCTTCGTCCTTTTGTTTGAATCTATTTACATGCCAGTGTAAGTCGTGGAGTCTCCTTTGACACTTATTTTGCTTTTTTCTTTCTTTCCTGTCTTTGTAATGACATCAGAACAGATGTGCATCAGAGTTGTATCTTTTCTCTAATCCTATTCTAGATGTATGCTAAGCAAATCGTTCAAGAAGCTGAAATTTATAAAGAATGTGGCTTAAGGATTGAAGACTCATGCACAACCGGAGTCATGCAGATGAAAATTCTTCATGCAGAGGACAAGGAAAACTTGAAGCACTTGCTTAAGAGCAAACATTATAACCTTCAATATGATGTCCCTCTCAACATCAAAAAAGCAAAAATCCTCACCAAAGAAAAGATTAAAATTATCAAAGATTTCATTTTACTGAAATAAATCCACAATAAACATCCCTGGGAGCAGTAGTCATGAAATCATAAAATGTGTTGCATTAGGGAAATCTACTGTCATGACCTTTTTAAATGCTAAAGAACAAAGTTGTCACTTTAAAGACTAAAGTGTGCCTGATGCAAGCTATGGTATTTTCTATGCACCTGAAAGTCAGATTAAGGATTAAGGAACTTGGAGAATAGATGTCTGTGAATGTGTTGGAGGAAAGTACTGAATATATCATGGACTACCAAAAGAACAAACAAGTCTCTCTCGGAGGGAGTGAAACTGAATGCTCTTTAGAGGCAAGAGTGGTAAAACTTTAGTCTCACATACTTTGGGCATACTGTCAGGACAACAAAGTCATTAGAAAAAGACATCATGATGGAAAAGGTGGAAAATCTGAGAAAACCCTTAACAATACAGATGACACAGTGACCGTTAACAATGGTCTCAAGCTTATCACAGATCATAAGGATGGTGCAGGAGATTAGATTCAGATCTATTGTTCATAGGGTCACTCTGAGTCATAGTGAATTTTACAGTCCCTAACAACCTGTAGTCTTCGATATAGATTGAAGTTCAACATCAAGAAGACAATTATTCTCACCACTGAGCCAGCACCATGATGGATGGAGAAGACACTGAGGTTGTTTACAGGTACAGCTTGCTCGGCTTCACAATCAACACTCTTTGAACCAGCAGTTACAAAATCAAAAGGCGAATTACACTAGGTAAATCTGCTGTCAAGGACTTTTCCAGAGTACTTAGAAGCAACGATGTCAGTCTAGAGGCTAAGGTGCACCTAATCTAGGCCATGGTCTTCACAATTACTTGCTATGCCATCAGAGTGCTGAATAATAACTAAGGATAATAGAAGGATTCATGCCTTTGTGTTGAGGTGCTGGAGAAGAGTCTTGAATATACCATGGAACACCAAGAAAACAAATAGGTCCGTCTTGGAGAAGGTGAAACCAAGTTTCTCCTTGGAAGCTAGGATTTTGAAACTCCGTCTCACATACTTTTTGCATACAGCCAGGAGGGACCGATCCTTGGAGAAGAACGTCATGCTCAGAAGGGTGGAGAGACAGCACAGGAGAGGAAGACCCCAGATAAAATGAATTGATAGAGCAACTAGGGCAATAGATGTATCAGAGTCAGTGAGACTGGTTCAAGACAGGACAGGCTTCAGAGCTACTGAACATAGGGTACAATGAAGCAGAGGCAACTTGACAATGCATAACAAGAAGAACAAGGCCATATTTTACAACTATCTGTTGTTCTCTGTATCCAACTTAAGCTTTCCAGTTATTCATCTTATTCTAAGTTTGATAAATTTCAGACTGTAAAAGTTGATAGAAATTCTCAAGTCTTCTTCTTCAGCTTTAATAGTGTGTATATCTGAATAATAGTTTTATAAAGTAACCTTGATAGCAGAACTCAGGAGATCAGTTAATGTACTGCATTGGCCAAGTCTGCTGCCAGAGATCTCTCTAAATTACTAAAGAGCAATGATGCAAGGTTGAAAACTAAGATGCAAGAGAGACTTTGGTAATAGTCTTTTCAATCACTTGCTATGCATGTCTAATGAATAATGATGAGCGAAGAATTAATCAATACTTCTGAGATGTGGTGCTAGAGAAGGGTACTGAGTAGCCCATGGACTGCCAAAAGAACAAACATCTATGTCTTGGGAAAGTGCATCCTGAATGCTCCTTGGAGGCAAGGATGATGAAGCTTCTTCTCACAAACCTTGGGCATGTAACCAGAAGAGGCTATTTCCTGGAAAAGTACCTTCATGCTGGGACAGGTGGAAGGTCAGCAAGAGAGGAAGACCCTCAACAAGATGGACTGACAAAGCAACTATAGCAATGGGCTCAAGTGTGTCAGAGATGATGAGGTAAGACAGGGCTCAGATTGGTTTGTATTTTATACTGGTTTACTTAATACACTGTACTGAGGTAATGTGGGGTTGCTATGATGCTGAATCTTGTGTCATTGGGGTGTCAAATGCCATAACGGTTACCTTTAGTGGACAGTGTTTGGTGAAGCTCCCAGTTTAAGACAGGTTTGGAAGCAGGGGCTGCATCCACTTCTTCCTAGACAACAAGCCTATGGAAAATCTATGAATGTAGATAAATGTCGATAGTTACAAAAAGGCTTCAGGTCTTTTATTCATAGGGTCATTATGAGTTGTGTTCGACTCAATGGCAATCAACATCAACTGGTTTACTTACAAAGTCCATCACAGGGTCACTATGAGTCACACTCAACTCAATGGCACCAAACAACAGTAATCAATATTCATATAGAAAGATCTATGACTCATGTTGTTGTTAGCACTGTAATTCAGGATAGATCTTGAAATGTTCTTTTTGACAGTAAGTGCCCTACCATTCCTCTTCAATTTGCCACTCACAGCAAAGTGGATCAAAAGATTACCTGATACAAAATAGTACTAGTCTATCTCTGCTCACTGATGTTTAAGACATTGGATTTCATTCTTTCATAACTTTAAATGTTCCTAAATTCATAGTCTATACAGTTCATGTTAAAATTATTGACCTTAGCTGTTTCTCCTCATTTTCTCAGTGCATTCCAACCTGAGGAGCTCATCTTCTGGTACTATATCTAACAATATTCTTTTGTAATTCAGAGTTCTCAAAAACCTATTGTTTCAGAAGTGGATAGGCAGATCCACTTCCTAGCCTCTCTTAGCCTGGAAGCCTCACTGAAACTTGTCCATCGTGGTGAAGAAGAGTACTGAATATACCATGGATCACTAGAAGAACAAACAGGTTTGTCCTAGAGGTTGTGAAACCAGGCTGCTTCCCGGAGGCATGTCTGACATATTTTGGACATACTGCAAGGAGGAACCAGTCCTTGGAGAGGGACAGCATGTTTTGGAGGGTGGGGGGACAGCCCAAGAAAGGAAGACCCCGATGAGATGGACTGATTCAGTGACTAGGGTAATAGGGGTAGGTGTGTTAAAGAAAATAAGGCTGGCACAGGAAAAAGCAGGGTTCAGAGGTGTTGTATGACGCTTCAAAATCCTAGCCTCCAAGGAGCAGCCTGGTTCACCCTCCACAGGACGAACCTGTTCATTCTATTAGCAGTTCATGGTATATCCAAAACTCTTCTCAACCACCACACTCAAACGCATCAATTCTTCTATCATCCCTACTCATCATCCAGCTCTCTGATGCATATAGCAAGTGATTTCAAACACCGTAGCCTGTATCAGGTGAACCTTAGTCTCCAGACTAACAACAGTAGTCCATCAAAATGTCCAACATCCTCGTCCTTTGTGAAGAAAAGTAGCACTTTGTTACCTCCGCATTTCAGTTCTGGCAGCATCTGTTCCAAAATTAAGAATTTCCCAGAATTTCTTACCAATTCTTCATCAATCTTAAATTCTGGAGTGACAGACTACCGTATGTTCAATCTAATATGGATGGGTACAGCATTTACAAAGCAGAGTCATTATATCTTGTAGCTTTAGATCGACTTCAGCTTCTAATGGAATATTAATTTCCACGATAGCACTTTCTTGGTCTACTTCTGGCTACGTCTGATTGATTAAAATTTCCAATTCATTGGGAAAATGTCTAATTTCACTCAAACTTACTGATTTTCTTGTATGGCATTTTGGATAACCTGTGGGACTTGATTCAACAATTTCTTTCTCACTAGATCCAAACATGTTTGCAATTATGCAGTTCAAAACGGCTGTATAAAAAGTTTCTTGCTTCTTTGAAAGTGGTACATAAAATGCTACTTTTTACGAAGAACTTCAAGAGTAACATCAGATTTCAGTCTTCTTGGTAAGAACAGTGTTAGAATCTGGGGCTGTCAGCACATATAATACATTCTGTTCTCTGTTTTTAGAACTAACATCCTCAGCAGTTTCAGAAAAACTAGTAATATCATATAAGGGCTCTGATGGCCTGTGACAAGAAGCTGTGTGCAATTCCAAAGGCATGTGGTTTGAGGCCATCAGTTGCTCCAAGGGAGAAGGATAGGCAATCTCCTCCCATGCAATTAACAGCCTCTGAAAACCCAATGACGGGTCAGCTACGGGCTGGTTCTGACTCTACGGGATATAACAACAACAACAAGAAGTAATATCAAACCAAGACTCAAAGCTTTTCAAGTAATCAAATACATCTGACAACAAAAAATTTTACAATGACCGAAGTTCTACTAAATTGTTTTAAAAAGTGTATATCAGTCAAAAGTGTGTTTTGAGCATTGAAGCATTTTAATTCCATTAAAACAGCACTTGATGTTCTTAATCCTGTGTCTTTCATTTACTATTAAATATTTCCAACAGCAATGCTATAATGTATTTCGATCTCTCATAGCTTTCTCAAATGATGTGAGTGCCACAGGGTGAATCTGCAGCGTCCCATTCCATTTTAAAATATTTTTTCCATTTTTATTAGTTTTAATAAATATTTAAAGATATTTTGGATTTTCATTCATTCATTGCTGCACATTTTTCCCTGCCCACCCCTTCCCACCAGTTCGCTCCTCTCTTTGAAAAGAAAAAAAAAAATTCCTTCATTGGTATACAATTCCCCCATCTTAAAAATATTTTTTACCAATTTTTTACGTTCTTGTTGGATTCTATGACAAAAAACAGTAGGAATTTCTGGTATAAATCTTTTGAATTCAGCCATCCAATTAGGAAGTGTAGACAAAGGATCAACACAAGAAAAGGTCCAGGTCCTCCTCTCTGAATCATCAAGGCAATTGTAGCAATGCACTGAACTGTCAAAGACGACCCATTTCATCAGCTAAGACATCATTAACACCATTTTCCTAAAGCATCCTAAGCCATTCCATGCCTTCTACTTGGTACCACCACATCACTCCTCTCGTAAAGTGCTTCTGTTGTTGAAAGGGTACCAGTTGTCCATTACATTTATGAACTGAGTCATAAAATAATGAAATATTCTAACAGTGTGAGACAATCTGTCTTTATTTATACTATTTGAATCTTTGTTTTTCTGAAGATCTTCTAAGTAGAATTTAGCAGAAGAGCTTTCATCCTCATTCTCTTTACATTTTTTAGCCATAAACATAAATTCCTCTTTTGACATGACTTCCAAAATATTGTATGATTCATCTTCCCTTCCTCTTTTCTTTTTCATTACTGAATTCTTGTCACTTGCATCAAATGAATTTTTTTTGTAACATTGCCCTGGAAGTACTCACCAGGTTGTGCCAAGAAATCTGGAGGACAACCACCTGGCCAACTGACTGGAAGAGATCCATATATTTATTTTCATTCAAAAAAAAGGTGACCCAATAGAATTTGGAAATTATCTAACAATATCACTAATATCATACACTAGCAAAATTCTGCTGAAGATTATCCCAAAGTGACTGGAATGGTACATTGACAGAGAACTACCAGAAATACAAGCTGGGTTTAGAAGAGGTTGCGGCCCTAGAACCATTATTACCAATTTCAGATGGCTCTTGACAAAAAGCAAAGAGTACCAAAGGAATGACTATCTGTGTTTCATTGACAATGCAAAGGCATTTGACTGTGTGGATCACACAAATTGTGGCTAACCTTGGAGGAAAATGAGAATTGCAGAATACTTGATTGTGCTTACATGAAATCTATACTTGGATCAGGAAGCAGTCCTCAGAACAGAGCAGAGAAACACTGCATGGTTTAAAATGAGGAAAGGAGTACATCAGGGATGCATCCTGTCTTCATACATTTTCAATCTATATGCAGAACAGATAATTTGGGAAGCAGGGCTTTATGAGGAAGAATATGGCATCAGGATTGGAGGAAGACTCATTAACAACCTATGTTAATGCAGATGACACAACCTTGCTTGCTCAAACTGCTGAAGACTGCTGCTTCAAGTCAAGGACCGTAGTCTTCAATATGGATTGACTAAGGATGACAGAAGAATCGATGTCTTTGAGTTGTGGTGCCAGAGAAGAGTGTTGATCATACCATGGACCACCAAGAAAACAAATAGGTCCATCTTAGAGAGTTGAAACCAAGTTTCTCCTTGGAGGCTAAGATTTTGAAGCTTTGTCTCACATACTTTGTGCATGTGGCTAGGAGAGACCAGTCCTTAGAGAAGGACATCATGCTTAGAACGGTGGAGGGACAGAGCAGGAGAGGAAGACCCCAGATGAGATGGATTGATAAAGTAACTGAGGCAATGGGAGTTGGTGTGTCAGAATCAGTGAAACTGGCTCAGGACAGGGCAGGGCTTAGAACTGCTATACATAGGGTTGCTACAGGTCGCAGGCAACTCAATGTAAACAATCACCACCTATCTGTATTCTGCTGGTTGTTATGTGCTGTTGTCGCCTGTCACTATGTATACAAGTACAGAAGGTATGTTCAAGACTCTTTTCTAGCACAACTCAAAAGCATCATCTTCTATCATCCTTAGTCACTGTCCATCTCTCTGTTGCATAGCACGTAACTGCACAGACAACGGCCTAGGTTAGGTGCACTTTAGTCTCTAGTGTGGCATCGTTGCTTCTCAGTACTCTATAGAGGTCCCTGACCACAGATTTTCCTAATGTAATTCATCTTTTGATTTCCAGACTGCTGGTGCCAAAAGTGTTGACTGTGGAGCCAAGCAAGCTGTAGCTGTTACCAACCTCATTCACTTACCCATCTATCATGGTGCTGCCAATTGGCCCAGCTACTAATCTGAATTACAGCTTTTTTACTTCCCTAATATGGGTCTGTGTAGTCCATGAGCATATTGGATTCTAGCTCCATTAAAGCAGTAAGATTGGTGTTGGGATGAGTAAAAAGAGGTGCAGAAGCATAAAGGACATGTCTGACCTTAATAAAAATTGGTTTTGTGTTGTTGATGTTGACTGGGTGAAGTAGGTCAAAGTCAGATATAGCCATTCCTATGCAGTCATTGCTTTTTTTACACTGAAGCCTTATGTTTTAGCCAAAGCCTTCTGTGCAACTTGGACTTCTTTACAGTACTGGTTTATGACTACACATTAATGATATGATGTTTATGTTTATGGTTATGGTTATATTATAAACATCAAATTGCTAAAATGCTTACCACTAGCAAATTGAAATGCTGGTATAATGGGAAAAAATAGCAATTTAAGCCCTAGTTCATAATGTCTATATTGTCTATGCTTCTAATTTGCATACATTCCTTTAAAAATAAGTTGATGGGATAATAAAACTTTATTAGAAGAATATACTTCCCTTTTGAATCATTTAAATGTTTCTACATTCAGTTGTAAATACAGTAATTGAACATCAATACAAAGATGCTGGGATATTTGTTAATATTTGTCCAAACCTATTAACTTAAAATAGTAAATAATTGTTGCTAAAAGGGGGAGACCCAAAACTAAAAAAGCAGATGCTATAGGGAATAAAATTAGGTAAATTCAAAGTGTGAGATGGACAAATTATTTAAATTGCACTCTATCATGTAAAGTATAGTCACTGTACTCCCAATATCAAAATATAAACTGAGTACCTTAGAATACTCAAATTATGCATGTGTTTGGTTTCTAAAACAAATGTTCTAGCTTAGTAGTACTGATTTCTATGAGAACACACTTTCAATTCTGAAACAAGTCTATAACATAACCTTGAAACTATCACTGAAACTATCTTCTAATTTTGATCTAGATTATGTTTTATTAATTTTAAAATTCTATGATAAATATTAGATTGATATTTGGATAAAACCTCCATAATCCATGGTGACCTGCCTATAAAGAAATTTATCTCATATCCTTTCAAATAGCACAGTATATATTTCTCAAAAAAGCACCTAAAACATTTTAAGAACTTGAAAACATTTTTAATATACTTCAGTAATACAATAATACAGATAGGGCTGCACTAATAGATCACAGAGTATTTTCTCAGTGTGACATCACTTGGAATCCAAATAGATAAAAATTCTTTTTCTTGCTTTGTTCTCAATTCTTTCACTTCTCACACTTTTCGTTTTTAAGCAAACACAGTATGGGCTTGGTAATCTGAAACTACACAGGAATTGTATGTCAGTATTAACCTAGAATTAAGTTTATACCCACGGTATAGGATAGTATAATAGGATAATACATACGGCTGGATTCAGGGCTTAAAATATTTGAACTGTCTTGTAAAATATATCTGACCTTCAAATGATTCTCTATACTGGACAATATTTGGATGCTTCATGTTTGCCAACACTGCAACTTCTCTCCTTGATTCTTCCCTTTCTTTACCAGACATCTTAAATAAGAGGAAAAGATATTAATCAATCAACAAAAATTTAAAAGTTCATCAATATTACAGTGGTTAAGCAGATCAAGATACAGTAAACAAAATTAAAAATAACAAAATAAAATGTATGAGTTGAATCTGGAACATAAATATTTTAAAATATACAAACTAAACTGTAATAGAAGAGTGACTACTGTGGTTGGTTTTTTTTTTAAACACATACACAAATTTGTATTATAGGACTAGTTAAAAAGATAAACAGATTAAATGAGTGGCTCTCTCTGAGATGATGGCGAACTTTCACTTTAGGTTACATAGTGCTATCCTTTTCACTTTTATAAGCAGTTCACCGTAACCAGACTACTACTTCAATAACCAGAACAAAAACAAGAATCAAAACATTTCAGTGTTATAAGTAGGGAGGGGGAGGAATAAAGAGAAAAAGCATAGTTGAAAAGAAATGAAAACTTACCCTTGAGATGCTAATTTCCTTGATAACATATTGCTTATCATCTTCTTTGGATTTAACAAGAACGGCTTTTCCAAAGGAACCTTCTCCAATCTTTTGTAGTCTAGCATACTTTTCCATGGTTCTTATTCTAAGACATACTTAAGAGATGTGCTAGATATAAAAAGATAACAGTCAAGTAAAGTATACTGTTTATTACTGTGTTATGACAAAATACCAAGATGGTTAATTCAAATTCTAATTTCTCAATGATTCAACGAGTTTTTAAAAATACTTAAAATTTTTATTAAAAGCTATGCTTTATCACATTTTTTTCTCATGCAATCTAGTTACAGCTAAAAAGCCCAGCAGTGTTAGTTCAATTTTACAAGAACACTTTATAAAGTCAAATATTGTGTTCACTGCGTATCTAGAGAAAAATGCTTTTCTACATGAATTAATTAGTAGCTCGCAATATTGCTATTGTTAGGTAGGTGCCATCTAGTTGACTACAACTCACAGCAATCCTACAAAGAACAGCTCTGAACATGCACTATCCTGAGCCAAACTCAGTATCTATGACATCCCTGACCCCACTGTCACAGTCACTTGGTCAATCATCTCATCCAGGGTCTTCCTCTCCACCTCTGACCCTCTACCCTTCCAAGCATGTTTTTCCCCCCACAACAAGCAACATGGCCAAAGTATCTGAGTTGTTGTTGTTATGTACCGTCGAGTCGTTTGCGACTCACAGCAACCCTATGTACAATAGCCCTAAATCCTGCTCTATCTTGTGCCAGTAGCATTGCCTCTGACACACCCATCCTGATTACCCCAGTCACTGAATCAATCCACCTCACAGAGGGCCTTCCCCTCCTCTACCAAGCATGATGTCCCTCTCCAAGGACCTGTGTCTCCTTACAACATGTCCAAAGTATGTCAGACGAAGCCCTAGAATCCTTGCCTCCAAGGAGTAGCCTGCTTTAACCCTCTCCAGTATTAATCTGTTTTCTTGGCAGTCCATGGTACATTCAATACTCTTCTCCAGCACCACAGCTCAAAGGCATAAATTCTCCTTCTATCCTCCCTAGTCATCGTCCAACTCTGACGCATAACAAGTGACTGCAAAGACCATGGCCTGTATGAGGCGCACCTTAGTCTCCAGAGACACACCGTTGCTCTTGAGTACTTTAGAGAGGTCCCTAACAGCAGACTTTCCTACCGCAATAAGTTTTTTTTTTTATTTCCTGGCTCCTGGTGTCAAGAGTGTTGACCGTGGAGCCGAGCAAACTGAAGCTGTGAACAATCTCAATCTCTTCGCCATCCATCCTGATGCTACCAATTGGTCCAGAGGTGAGAATATTTGTCTTCTCGACATTGAGCCTCAATCCATACTGAAGGCTGCAGTCCTAGACCCTCTGCAGCAAGTGCATGAGGTCCTCCTCAGTTTCAGCAAGCAGGGTTGTGTCATCTGCATAACGCAGATTGTTAATAGATCTTCCAGCAATCCTGATGCCACACTTCTCCTCATAGAGCCCAGCCTCTCAGATAATCTGCTCTGCATACAGGTTGAAAAGGTATGGAGATAGGACACATCCCTGGCATACACCCTTCCCAATTTTGAACCATGCAGTGTTACCCTGCTTTGTTCTGATGACTGCCTCTTGGTCCAAGTATAGGTTTCGCATTAGCACGATTCAATGTTCTGGGATTTCCCATTCTTCTCAGAGTCAGCCACAGTTTGTTGTGATCCACACAGTCAAACACCTTTGCATAATCAATGAAACACTGATAGACATTCTTCTGGTATGCCTTGCTTTCAGCTAAGATCCATCTAACATCAGCTACAATATCCCTAGTACCACAACCCCTTCTAAACCCAGCCTGGACTTCTGGCAGTTCTCTGCTGATGTGCTATTCCAGTCGTTTTTGGATCATCTTCAGTAGAATCTTGCTTGCATGTGAAATCAATGATACTGTTCTGTAGTTTCTGCACTCTGTTGGAATGGGAACAAATATAGATCTCTTCCAGTCAGTTGTTCTCCAGATTTCTTGGCACAACTTGGTGAGCACATCCAGGGCAGCATCTGTTAGCTGAAATATGTCAAATGGTATACCATCTATTCCTGGGGCCTTATTTTTTGCTATTTCCTTCAAGGCAGCTTGAGCTTCTTCCTTCATCACCATAGGATCTTGCTCAAATGTGACTTCATTAAATACTTCTGTATCTGCCAATTCCTTTCGATACAATGACTCAGTATATTCCTTTCAGTTTCAAAATCCTTGCTTCTAAGGAGCAATATGGTTTCACCTTCTCCAAAACAGACCTGTTTGTTGTCTTGTAAGTGCATACCACAACTCAAAGGCATCAGTTCTTCTGTCATCCATATTTACCGTCAAGCTCTCAGATGCAAAGCAAGCAACTAAGAAGACCACTACCTGGGTCAAGTGTACCTTGGTCTCTAGACTGACATCATTGCTCTTTAGCACTGTGGAGAGATCCTTGACAGCAGATTTTTCCAATGCAACTCATCTTCTGATTTCCTAACTGCTCTTGCCAAGGATGCTGATTGTGGATCCAAACAAGATGAAATCGATAGCAACCTCCATATATTCTCCATCTATCATGATGTTGCCTGCTGGACTGATGAAAACCTGTTTTCAAGATGCTGAGATGTAATTCATATTGAAGACTGTAGTCACTGATCATTTGTAGCAAACGCTTCAAATCTTCCTCAGTTTCGACAAGCATAACTCAGATTGTTGATTGTTGATGAGTTTTTATCAAATCCTGGTGCCACATTCTTCTTCATAAAGTCCAGCCTCTTGAATGATCTACTTAGCACCTAGATTAATCAAGTGTTCTGGAATTCCCATTATTCTCATGTTGTTATGTGCCATCGAGTCGCTTGAGACTCACATCGACCCTATGTACAACAGCCCTAAACCCTGCTCTATCCTGTGCCA
>NW_006400121.1:706453-718665 GCF_000299155.1 Elephantulus edwardii
TCACCATCCATCCTAATGCTGCCAATTGGCCCAGTGGTGAGAATCTTTGTCTTCTTGACATTAAGCTTCAATCCATACTGAAGGCTGCAATCCTTGACCCTGTACAGCAAGCATTTCAGGTCCTCCTCAGTTTCGGCAAGCAGGGTTGTGTCATCTGCATAACGCAGATTGTTAATAGATCTTCCACCAATCCTTACGCCACACTTCTCCTCATAGAGCCCAGAGTCTCGGAAAATCTGTTCTGCATACAGGTTGAAAATGTATGGAGATAAGACACATCCCTGGCATACGCCTTTCCCAATTTTTAACCATGCAGTGTTTCCTTGCTCTGTTCTGACATTCTCATGTTAGATACAATATATTGTGATTGATAAAACACAGACATCCTTCTGATGCTCTCTGCTTTCGGTCAAGATCCATCTGACATTGGCAGATCCCTAGTACCACACAGCCTCCTGTAAAACCTGCATGTATTTCTGGCAGTTCTTTGCTGATGTACTGTTCTAGTCCTTTTTTGATTACCTTTGGCAAGTTTCTGTTTGCATATGATATTAGTGATATTGTTGAGTAATTTCTACATTCTGTTGGATCACTTTTTTTTTTTTTGAGACATATGATGGGAAAAAATCTTACAGGAACACATGGGGGGAAAAGACATGATTACATTGATAGAGACAATGTAGCCAGAAAGCTTTGTCAACTCTGAGTGTGATATGCTAAAGGGCTGAAAGAAATTAGTACTCCTTCTTCCTCGCCCTCTCCTTCAACAGAATCCATACCCAGCTCCTCATAATCCTTCTCAAGGGCAACCACGTCCTCACGGGCCTCAGAAAATTCTCCTTCCTACATCCCCTCACCCACATACCAGTGAACAAAGGCACACTTGACATACATCAGATCAAACTTGTGGTCCAGGTGAGCCCAGGCCTCAGCAATGGCTGTGGTGCTGCTCAGCATGCACACACTTCGCTGCACCTTGGCCAGGTCTCCACCAGGCACCACAGTGGGAGGTTGGTAGTTAATACCAACCTTGAAGCCAGTGGGGCACCAATCCACAAACTGGATGCTGCATTTGGTCTTGATGGTGGCAATGGTGGCACTGACATCTTTGGGAATAACATCATCACGGTACAACAGGCAGCAAGCCAGGTATTTACCATGGTGAGAGGGTCACATTTCACCATCTGGTTGGCTGGCTCAAAGCAAGCATTGGTAATCTCTGCTACAGAACGTTGTTCACGGTAAGCTTTCTCAGCAGAGATAACAGGGGCATATGTGGCCAGAGGGAAGTGAATGCGGGGATAGGACGCCAGATTGGTCTGGAATTCTGTCAGATCGACCTTCAGGGCACCATCAAATCTGAGGGAAGCCATGATGGAGGACACAATCTGACTAATAAGGCAGTTAAGGTTAGTGTAGGTTGAGTGTTCAATATCAAGGTTTCTGCAGCAGATGTCATAGATGGCCTCATTATCTACCATGAAGGCACAATCTGAGTGCTCCAGGGTGGTGTGGGTGGTAAGAATGGAGTTGTAGGGCTCAACCACAGCTGTGGAAAGCTGGGTGGCTGGGTAAATGAACTTCCGTTTGGACTTCTTGCCATAATTAACAGACAGGCGCTCCATCAGCAGGGATGTGAAGCCAGAACTAGTTCCCCCACCAAAGCTGTGGAAAACCACAAAGCCCTGGAGACCTGTGCACTGGTCAGCCAGTTTTCTTATTCTGTCCAAGACGAGGTCAATGATCTCCTTGCCGATGGTGTAGTGCCCACGGGAATAGTTATTGGCAGCATCTTCTTTGCCTGTGATGAGCGGCTCAGGGTGGAAAAGCTGGCAGTAGGTGCCAGTGCAAACTTCAATAACTGTGGGTTCCAGGTCTACAAACGCCGCCCTGGGCACATGCTTGCCAGCACCATTCTCACTGAAGAAAGTGTTGAAGGAGTCATCTCCTCCCCCAATGGTCTTGTCGCTTGGCATCTGGCCATCAGGCTGGATGCCGTGCTCCAGACAGTAGAGCTCCCAGCAGGCATTGCCAATCTGGATACCAGTTTGGCTAACATGGATGGAGATGCACTCACGCATTCTGACTACAGGTTAGAAAGGAAGGACCACAGGAGAGGACAGCGGGTTCCGGTTACCGTGCCCGACAAGCTAAAGGTCAAGGTAACGCTTGCACTTGGATCACCTTTTTTAGGAAGGGGAATAAATATATTTCTTCCAGCCAGTTGGCCAGACAGCTGTCCTCCAGACTTCTTGGCATAACTTGATGAGTGCAACCAGACTTGCCTCTGTTTGCTGAAATAGAGCAACTAGTATCCCATCAATTCCTGTGGCCCTATATTTTGCCCATTCCTTCAGAGCAGCCTGAACTTACTCCTTTTTTATCACTGGTTGTTGATAATATGGTGTATCCTGAAACGATTCTGTGCCAATCTATTCTTTTTTGGTACAATGACTCTATGTAGTATTTCCAACTTCTTTTGATATTTCCTAGGTCATTCAATATTTTGCCATAGCTTCTTTAAGTATTCCAACTTGAGGCCTGAACTTAGTGTTCTGTTCCTTCATCTTTAGAAATGTGAAACAAGCGCTTTTTTGATTTTCCAACTCCAGCTCTTTGTTATTTCAATATACTACTTTGTCTTCCCTGGCTGCCCTTTGAAATCTTCTGCTCCACTCTTTACTGCCCTTTGTTTGGCTTTTTGACGCTCTAGTGCAATATTCAGAGTCTCTTCTGGCATTCATTTTGGTTTATCCTTCCTCCCCTGTCTTTGTAATGATCTTTTACTCTCTTCAAGGATGGTATCCTTTATATCATCCCGCAAATAGCATTACTTTACTATGATAAAATATAAGCCTATTATGGCATTTCTCAAATTTGCTTAACTGATCTCCTATTAGAGATGTAAATTGTTTACAATGTTTGCTACGATAAAACTTCAGATAAAAATTTCTGTACATATATATTTTATGTACTTATGGTAAAGATTTTAAGATTAGTTCTAAGTTCAAAGTTTTTAGTGTTAAGGCTTTTCACAATTATTACTCAACTGTCTTACAAAAATGTCTACTAATTTATATTCTCATCCATAACATAAAAAAGTGCCTAGTCCTGACTACCTTTACTGAACTAGTGCTATGTTATGAAAATCTTTGAGAAGCAATAAATGGTGGTAGCTAAAGAACATTGAAAACTAAGAGTCAGCCTGAGTTTAAATCCTGGCTTCATTTATTATGGTATTTGGGGCACACTATTCATGTTTTTGTGCCTCATTTTACCAGTTTACAGTTAATAATTTAGTTTGGTTTTGTTCATTTAGAAAATAATGATAACAACACACACAGAATTGCTAGAAAGACTATTTAAGTAATATTTGCAGGCTAGCCTGCAGTGAATTCTAAGCTAGTATTTGTTAACCATTGTTTCACAGGACAAGTGCTGTCATATTTTCATTTTGTACTCTTTTGCTTCCTGTTTTGGTGGTGGTGTTACATGCCGTTGAGTCGACTCCAACTCATACCAACCTTATGTGTAACAGCTCTGAACCTTGCTCTATCCTGAACCAATTTTTATTTCTACTGAGATAGATTTCTTTGTATGTTTATAAAAACTTCTTATGTAATAAATATATTAGCCCTACTTGTCAAAAATATTCTTTTTCCCCACATATGCCAGTTGCCTCTCAATTTTATTTAAGTATAAAAGTTTGCTTTGATGTGAACCCATTTATCCATATTTTTTCCCTTTATATCTCTGCACTTGGAATCATACTTAGACTTCTTTTGTATTAAAATAATGGATTAAGGTAATTTACAGTTTTAGCACTAGCAATTTTAGGAAATGTTAACAGTGAAATAAGTTAGGTAGTGAAAGTTAAAAAAAAATAGGGGGGGGGTTCCGTATTAAAGAAGAAAGGCAACTCAAAACTTGGAAGGATGACCTTTAATATGAAGTTACATGAATTTACTACATAAGCAGGAGTGGCATCCAATTCCTAAACAACATGCCTCTGGAAACTCTATGAACTTGGATAAATGTTGATAGTTATAGAAAGGCTTCAGGCCTTTTCTTCATAGGGTCCACTAGAAGGCATGCTCAACTAGAAGGCAATCAACAATAATGTGAAACTTAATCAACATTTAACTTACCTCTTTGTTTTCTATTTACATTCACAGAAAAGCAGTTTCCAAAGTACAATTTGCTTATAGAAAAAAGGAAGCTTATCATAAAGACTGTATCAAAATTCATGTTTACCATGTTTCTCACGGAATTACTAAATCTATGTTCTCATTTCAGCTATTAGTACTTAATCTGTTTACAATAACTTTGCCTCTAAAAGATTATTTCATTTTTTTTAATAATAAATTTAAATTCTGGGCCTGAAGGAAGGAGAGACCAAAACCTAGTCTAGGCTGGAAATACAAGGGTGCCTGTGGTTTTTAGGGTTTACTGACCCAAATGGCTTCCCTAGCCACTGAATGACTTTGGTATGTGGCTGGGTGGGAATATGTGAATAGGGTGCATTATATTGCCCACAGAGAACTGGCTAATCTTGCCAATTCAAACCTGAAAGGGATTTGCTAATCTCATCATTAAATTGAGTGGATCCAGCGGCAGAACAGATCCTCACCATAAGCAAAGCAACAGCAGCAGCAAGAGAATGCAATACCTCTTTTGGTACCACAGATTCTTGCTCCAGTCAGACGAGGGCCTACCTAAGGGAAAAGAAGCCAAAGGAACAGCAGCAGTGAACCAAAGACCTGACATGAGATAGAGCGGACCTTGGGAGTGCTATCCCAATGGAACTAGAATTAGGAGCCCTTACCCAACTTTATTGGCCAAAACCATAACCAGGTCTGGGAGCTTTGTAACACTGGCCTGAAGGCACAAGTATCAAGGCTGAGACAGCCATGAGCATGTTTCAGAAGCTGTCCTGACTGACTTTATCTTGCTGCCAGATTAAATTATAGCCTTTCAACTTCCATAATATGGTTCTGTGTGGTCTGTGAGCTATTGCATTAGATATTGGACCCAGTTGAGTAATGTGATTTGTGTTGGGATGAGTATAAAGAGATGCATGAGTATGGGGGAACATGTCTGATCTCATGTGTAGTTGATGGGGACCACATGGAGGAGTTGGTAAAGGACAGATATGGCCATCCCTATGTCTTTGTACAGTGCCTTATGCATTATTTTTTTGAAAGAATTGTTCTTATACTGGAAAATGTTATAACCAATTTCCACTTCAAAATTTATGCAGGAAATAAGGATGCTCTTAGCAATTTTAAGAGAACACGAGAAATTTACTATTACTGCAGCACTTTTGAGGAATTAAAGTAGAAAAGTCATTTCCAGCACATTTTCCAGTCCTAGTTTTATCAACTGCATAAATACAATGCCTATTCTGCTCATGAATCAGTATTTAATGATTTCCTCCAGGACATGAAAGTTCACTATATTATATTACCATGGTATACCAGGGGAGGACAGGAAAAAAAACAGGATAAAATCCTCTAAGAAAATTAAATTTCAAAAATTTAATTACATTACATAATAACCCAAATGAGATTATTTCATAACCACCATTATTTTATGAGGTTTTTCTAAGAGTGAATAACAAAATTAATCCATTTAGCCTCACATCAGAGCTGGCTACCAATTCCTCTCTGTTGTCATGTGCTGTCGAAAGTGATCCTATGTACAACAGCCCTACACCCTGCTCTATCCCTTGCCAACCTTACTTTTCTGACACACCAACCCTCATTACCCCAGTCACTGAATCAATCCATCTCATCCAGAGTCTTCCTCTCTTACGTTATTCCTCCACCCTCCCAAGCATGATGCCCCTCTCCAAGGGCTGGTCCCACCTTGTAACATGTCCAAAGGAGGTCAAAGCTTCAAAATCCTTGCTTCCAAGGAGCAGCCTGGTTTCAACCCTCTCTAGGACGAACCTGTTGTTAACAAGATAGAAGGAAGCTCTTGGAGCTCCTAGTATTCACTTTATTCCCCACACCACGAGGCACTGCTGTTCTGAATAATTTCATCAAGCAGGTGAACAACCAACCCTCATAACTATGAAAGATGTCTGTAAATGCCATTCACGTGTGTTAACTGCAACACCTGTCTCAACCACGAAAGGCATGCAGCGAGTTTAAGAACTACAATCCCACTTTTCCTATAGTCAATGTATGCTATAGGAAATGAAGGCAAAACTTATTAAGATGGATTATTTTCAATGTTTTTCAGTATATTTAACAGAGCTTTTAATCTGTTATAAGAATTTCCAACTGAATTATACTCTTAGAAGATCTTCCAACATCAAACAAAAATCACAACACCAACTCGACTCACTCCATCAACTAAAATCAAACCCTTTACCACGAAGTGAGGTGCAACTCACAGCAATCCTGCAGGATGAAGTACCTCACTGGGTTTCCAAGGCTGTAATCTTCACAGACACAGACTATCATTTTTATCTCCTACAGAGGAACTGATGAGTTGTTCAAACCATTGATGCTCAGTGTAGTAGCCAAATACTTCACTGCTAACCCATCAGGACTCCTTTGCTAACTCCATCAAAAGCTAAGCCTAGAGATTAAATGAAAATTAACAAGAATGCTGACTATAGTGGACTGCCAAATAAACAAATATGTCTTGGAGAAGGTACAGTCAGGGTGCTCCTTAGAGGGAAGGATAGTGAAACTCTTGTCTCACATACTTTAGGGATGTGGTTAGAAGAGGCCTGTCCTTGGCGAAGCCCACTGTGCCTGAAAAAGTGAGGGTTAGTGAAAGATAAGTTGACCCTCAATGAGATGGACTGATGCAGTGGCTGGAGCAATGGGATCAAGTGTAGCAGGGATGCTGCAGGATAGGGCAGTGTTCAGATCTGCTGTTTACAGAGCCACTGGCTATCAGCTGTAGTCAACTCAACGATATCTAACAACAACAAAATATCACCATATGGTGATATCATCAAGCATGGTATTACAGTTAGAACAAATTAATGCACCTTGAAAAACAATTCCAAAAGCTTTAGTTATGTACTGTCTAGTTGGAACCAACCCACACCTAACCATCCAGCAGTCTTTCAGAGGCAATTAAAAAGCACAGGAGGAAATTGCCCATCTTAGTTCTGTGGAAAAGCTGGTGAATCTGAACCACGTGCCTCTGTGTTGGCAGTGCAGCTCCTTACCACTAAGCCACCTTTTATTTATTTTTCACTCTGTTTTTATGAAGGTGGAATACTTGAAAATAGCCTTTGTAGATGTAATTAGTTACAGTGGAGCAGGGTGGGTTCTTATTATAATTTGTTGTTATGTGCTGTCGAGTCACTTGTGACTCATAGCATAGAAATATAAATTATATATACATCAGGAGGAGGGACAGATCAACATAGATGTCAGAAGAGACTGAATCTTGCTCTTAAAAGTACAAAAAAAAATTTAAAAGTACAGAGGTTAAAGCAAAAGAAAAATGATGAGGTGAACTGAAGATTTCAAAAGGCAGCTTAAGGAGACAAAGTATTATAAAGAAATGTGCAAAGATCAAGGAGTTAGAAAACAAAAATGTTAGACAATACTCAGCATTGCTCAAGTTCCAAGAACTGATTAAAAAAAACCCAATAAAGTTTCCAGTTACAAAACTGAAGGATTCTATGAACAAAACATTAAATAGTAAAGATCTTATATTATTTGTATCCACAATAATAAAAACTCATGGCAGCAAAAGTCATAAAACCAAAAGACATGCTGCATCAGGCAAGTTTACTGCAATAGACTTCTTAACAATGAATGAATATTTAAGGGGGGAAAAAAAGGAAGAAAGTGAATGGGGGGGAGGAACAGGGAGGAGGAGGGAGGAAAATGTGCAATGATAAATGGACAAAAATCCAAACTTTCTGTAAACTTTGATTAAAATCACAATTAAAATATTTTTTTTAAATCCTAATTAGCAATGATGTTTCTTCAAAGATTAAGTTATATGTGACCCAAGCAATGATATTTCCAACTGCTTCATATACATATGAAACTTAGACAATGTAAGCCAAAAATATTGATACCTTTGAATTGTGGGGTTGTTGAAGAATACTGACTGCCTACTGAAAGAACAAAGCAAGCTTCCTTGAAACAAGTGCAGCCAGGTTACTCCTTATAAACAAAGATGGCAGACTTCATTTTACATATTTGGGCATTATTAGGTGAAGACTGTCCCAAAAAAGGAAACCCTGCTTAAAGTAGAGGAACAGGGAAAGAAAAGACCTTCATTGAGATTGACACAGTGACTGCAAAGGCTTTACACCTAGCAACATTTTAAGGATGGTACAGGATTGGGCAGGGTTTCATTTTGTTATACACATGGTCATCAAGAGCTGGAACTAACATGATAACACACAAGGAGGAGGAAAATAATTTGGCAATGTCTATCAAAATTAAAAACATACACTTTGATTCAACACTGAATTTCTAAGACTTTACCCAATGAATGCTTCTAAAAGTATAAAAATGATTCATGTATAATAGTATCCTCTATGACACTGCAATGACAAAACACAATTATTCCTAAATAAGTTAAAGAGAAAGAGGCAATTTATATTCATACAGATTAATTTCGAAAATGTATACTAGGGAGCTCTGGTGGCCTTGTGGCAAGAAGCTGCACTGAAATCTCAAAGGCGCATGGTTTGAGGCCACCAGCTGCTCCGTGGGAGAAAGATGGGCAATCTCCTCCCATGTGATTAACTGCCTTTGAAAACCTACCAGAGGGTCAGCAGCTATGGGTTGGTTCCAACTCTATGGTACTCAACAACAATAGACTATTAAGAGAGGTTTCAAGAGAGCTCTGGTGGTCTAGTGTTAAGAGGCCATGCTAGAATCCTGAAGGCACACAGTTCAAATCTACCAGCTCCTCCCACTCAGTTTACTGCTTCTGCAAACCTACAAGAGAGTAAGTTCCGACAGCACACAACAAAAACAAGACGAGTTTCATGGTGGCACAAAGGATAATAATTGTTCACGTTAAGTTAGGAGTTAAGT
The DNA here is from genome assembly GCF_000299155.1 of Elephantulus edwardii. NCBI lineage: Eukaryota > Metazoa > Chordata > Mammalia > Macroscelidea > Macroscelididae > Elephantulus > Elephantulus edwardii. The sequence continues at coordinate 715,486 of NW_006400121.1, forward strand.
CTACACAGGTACCTCCAAAAGAAAGAAGGCCTCATTGTCAACTTCTGAAAAACCAGCCACAGAAAACTTTATGGAAGAAAGTTCTACTTTGAGACAGATAAGATCTAAGTGGGAATCAATTTGACAACAATGTTATTAAACTCCTACCACTGACTCTTCTGTTTTCACACACATCCAGATATCTGCAATTCCTTGGGTATGTTAATATCCCTGAAAAGATACATAATGAACCAGCAACACTGATTGCTTCCAGGAAAGGTTACTGAACAGATGACTTTTTCTTTTTACTATTTTGCACCTCCTCAGTATTGAACTAAATGAATGTACTGTATTGTCTAAATAAAAAAAAAATTAAATCCCAAAAGTATAACATATAATAGATGCTGATGTAAAGAAGTAGAGACAGAGCCCTAACTAAATACATTTTTCTAGGTAAAAATTCTTGACAGTCCATTTCCAAACTCCTCAATTCAAGGCATTTCTAAATTTATCTCTCTACTTGGAGGCAAGAATTTTGAAGCTCCATCTCACATACTTTGGGCATGTTGCCAGGTGGTATCAGTTTTTGGAGAAGGAAATCATGCTTGGAAGGGTGGAAGGATGATACAGGGGAGGAAGACCCCAGGTGAAATGAATTAATAGAGTCACTGGGGAGAACAGGAGTAGGTGTGTCGGAGACAGTGAAATTGGCTCAGGATAGGACAACGTTAAGAGCTACAGCATAGGGTTGCTATGAGTTGCAGTCGACTGAATGGCACATAAAAAAAAACTTTTCAAGTACATCTACTCCGCTTTAGAAAAAAAGACTCAAATCAAATGAGACATCTCCATTCCTAGTTTGCTAAGAATATTCACAAAGCCAAAAGAAAGCAATGTTTGCCATAATAAAATTTTACACCAGATATGAAAACTTCAGAGCATGTGAATCAAAATCTGCATCCCCAGAAACCTGTAACACTTGCTGACAGCATGAAGCCTCATCAGCTGTTTCAGATATCTGATGGACTGGTTGCCCTGAAGAAAAATACTGATGAAGGAAGAGCAAAAGATTTAAGAAGTCCTTATGTGTCTTTCTGCAAGCACAATCAATACCTAGTTTGCTCCAAACTATGAATTATCATCATAAATCATGGTAGAATATAAATTTATCCATTGATGAAAGTTGTTGCATGGTTTCTCATTACTTGAAAATAACAATGTATAAACTCTCAAATAGAAAGCAAATGTGGAATTCTTATTAAGCTTTTTAAAAAATATTTTTCTCTTCTGTAAGTTCAGACAAAAATTAACACTTCGGTAGAAACTACCTGCATATAAATAAAAAATGTGTATTCATGAAACAGTGTCATGTTCCCTACTTAGATTAGTTGACAGTGATCAGAGTAAAATTCACTTGGAATACAATGTCAATGTATTATTAAACTGTCCTCAAAAGAACTGTATACAAGTTCTATAATCTTTACTAAGCTTTTATTGTACAAAAACTTGTTTTCTCACAACACAGGATTCTTATATTTTGCCTAATAGGCAATTTTACATCAAAAATATCTAAGTTTCTTGAATACCAACCATATCTAAACTAGAAACAAAAGGCTTTTTCTCTCTATATTTGGCTCCCCTCCAACATCTCTAAAATATTTCTGCATAACAAACGGTCCTATTAGTTTATACTATTACTTCCAATATTTCACAAATATTTCTAATGTTACTTACCAAGGGAATAAAAAAAAAAAAAAAACACAAAACTGCTCTTGGGATGGATTTTGCATTAAAGAACAAAAAACAAGATTTATAAGAAAAATTACATAAGAACACTATGGTGAATTCTGAAGGGAGAACGTCAGTCGTGTCAAATCATAAAAGTGAAGTTTACAATTTTAGAGTAACCAATTATTTACTACTTCACTTCCCACTCCTAATTTAAATCAGTGACAACTTAAGATCAGAGACAACATTTAAGGAATTTCAACAATGGCTTATCCACAAAATTTCTATTACTATTTATGCATCAACAGCACAGCTTTTTAAACAATGCTAATTATTACTCTGTTAATACAAAGGACTCCTTAAGAAAAATCAACATTATGACAACATGAAAGTATACCAACACTTAAGGGTAGCTATGCAATCTCTATATAAATTAGACTTGACTTAAGTCCAGTATGATTTTGCTATTTTGCATGCCATTGCTTCCTCCAACTACAACTCACCTAAATAAATTACTTAAGAGCTTTAGTAGGAATAACGGTAAAAATCAATAAGAATAAGCATTGGTGTGGCAGTCTTCCAACAGGATTTTAAAAGGCAGATGACCCATCCCAGATTTTGAAAATAACATCCTGAAGGAGAAACCAATTCTTAGCTACCCTACAGCAGCACAGTACACAGTCTGTAAGGGAGGACTAGGTTATCACACCAGACACTAGCGTTTGGCTGACCCCGCAGCTTGACTACACCCTGCCTCTGGCAACACCCAGTGAAGTAGGTCCACACTACTCCAATGAAACAAACAAACTGGTTTCTGAGCCCCTTGGAAACCTAGGGAGGCAGCGGGGGGAGTGGCTCTGGTACAGCATCTCCAACTTTACAGCGGAGCTGTAAGCGGCCTCGGCGCGGTGAGGAAGAGCGACACATGTGCCGGGAAGCTACCTGCCTGCGGAGTCCTGCAGCCTCTTTGCTGGCAACACAGACTGGGCTAAGCGAAGGACACCGGGAGGCTGCTTGGCACTCCAAGCAGACGACTCCGCAACCAGCGCCTCAGAACCCGCGAATGAAGAAGGTTGAGCGGTCGACACGTCACTTGCGCCAGCGTGTGACGTCTACGCAAGAAGGCGGTGCGTCTGCAGGGAGGCCGGAAAGAGCGGCGAGGTGGGGCGGGGCTTCAGGCGCAGAGGCGGGGCGGAGCCAGCACAGGCCCGTTGAGCATGCACGTGCAGTGCCTGGGATGGGCTTCCCGAGAATCCGCCAAGGAAGGAAAGAAGATTATGAGAGAAGGTGGAAAAGAATAGTGATATAAAGCTGGAAGGGAGTTCTGGTGGCATGGTGGGTAAGCAGTGGCGGTGCCATTCAAAGGTGTTGTTGTTGTTGTTATGTGCCGTCGAGTCGTTTCCGACTCATACCGACCCTATGCACAACAGCCCTAAACCCTGCTCTATCCTGCGCCAACCGCACCACCTCTGA
>NW_006400121.1:721517-723544 GCF_000299155.1 Elephantulus edwardii
GCAGAAGAAACTCTGAAGATTGCACTGGAGCGTAGAGAAGCCAAAGCACAAGGAAGAATTCAAGATACTAAAGAGCTGAACAGAAGATTCCAATAGGCTGCTCGGAATGACAAAGCAAAATACTACAAAATACATTCAAAGTAGACGGTTCTAATCCACCAGCTGTTCAATGCAAGAGAGATGGTAGTCACCTCCCTTGAAATTTACAGCCTCTGAAAACCCCCTGAAGAGTCAGTTATATTGTGAATTGCCAGTTGAGTCAATTACAACACATAGCGGCTTTTTGAGCCATGGCTCTGAACTGTACCTTATCCTGAGCCAACCTCACCATCTCCGACACTTTTGACCCCATTGCTACAGTCCTTGTCTCAATTCATTTCATCGAGTATCTTCTTTTCTTGTGCTGACCCTCAACGTTTTCCAAGCATAATGTCCATCTCCAGTGACTGACTCCCACCTGAAAAACATGCCCAAAGTTTGTGAGCTGGAGTTTCACCATCCTTGCCTTCATGAAGCACCTTGGTTTCACTTTTTCCTAGGACCTGTTTGTTCTTTTAGAAGTCCATGATACACTGGTCTCCAGAACCACAATTTAAGAGTATAGATTCGGCTTCTGTCATCCTCAACCATTGTCCAGCTTTCAGATACTTAGCAAATAATTGAAAAGATGATAGCTTGAATCAGGAGCACCTTAGTCTTTTGACATCATTGCTCTTTAGCACTCTGGTGAGCTCCTTGAGAACAGATTTTCCCAATGCAGCTCATCTTTTGATTTTCTGACTGCTGAAGCCAAGGATGTTGATTGTGGATCCAAGTAAGATGAAATCTTCAACAACCTCAATCCTTACTATATCATGATGCTTCCTAGTGGTGAGGATTTTTATTTTCTTGATGCTGAAATCCTTAGTGAAGGCTGTATTTCTTGATCTTTTGAAGCAGATGTTTCAAGTCCTCCTCACTTTTAGTAAGCAAGGAAGTGTCATCTGCATACCACAGATTGTGAATGAAGTCCGCTTCAGATCCTCACGCTACACTTATAAACTCCAGCTTCTCAAGTGATCTGTTCAGTACCTAGATTGAAAAATTAAGAAGGATACATCCATGATGCATTTATTTCTTGATTTTAAACTATACAGTGTTCCTTTGCTTTGTTCAGGCAACAGCTTCTTGGTCTGGGAATAGGTGTCACATGAGCACAATTAAGTGTTCTAGGATTTCCATTCTTCTCAAAGTTAGTCATAATTTTTTGTGATCTAAACAACATGCCTCCAGAAACTATGAACTTTGATAAATGTCGATAGTTCATAGTGTCGCTATGAGTCATGGTCAATTCGAAGGCAATCACCAACAACATAGTTTAATTTCTTTGCATGGTCCATAAAACAGATAAATATTCTTTCTGCTTTCAGCAAAGATCCATTCAACACCTGCAATGATATCATTTGTGCCATGGTCTCTTCTAAATCTGGCTTGCATTTCTGGCAGTCCTCTGCTGATAAACAATTCTAGCTGTTTTTTTAATAATCTCAGGGAGATTTTTACTTGCATGTGATATTGTTCAATAATTTCTACCTTCTGCTGGACCACTTTTTTGGGGAATGAAAAGAAATATTCATTTCTTCCAGTCAGTTGACCACATAGATATCTTCCAAATCTCTTGGCACAACCTGGTGAGCACATCCATCCAGGGATGCATCTATTTGTTGAAATATGTTAATTGGTATTCCATCAATTCCTGGGGCCTTGTTTTTTGCCATTGTCTTCAGCCCATGTACATAGGGTTTTCAGAGGCCGGTTATTTCAAAAGTGGATGGCCTATCCTGCTTCCTAATCTGTCTTAATCTGAATGTTCAGATTTAGAGGAGTATCTGACAGACAAGCAATTTCTAGAAAAGTGAAAGATAAATCCCTAATTGTGGAGTTAACCATTAGTTACAGTGTTGTTGTCTCTGTTCTTGGCCCAGTGTGTTGTTGACCCACTTATTTCCCAGCTCCGCCCTCCACCAGGATACCCCTTCACTTCTACC
>NW_006400121.1:724689-736534 GCF_000299155.1 Elephantulus edwardii
CTTCACATTTGATTTTCTGACTCAGCTCTTTGCATACTTTGTTATACTTTGCTTTATCTTCTCAAGCTGCCCTTTGAAATCTTCTGTTCAACTCTTTCATTTAGTCATTTTTCCCTTTTGTTTTGGCTTTTCACATTGTAGTACAATTTTTTTTTTTGTAGTACAATTTTTAGAGTCTCTTCTAACAACCATTTTGATCTTTTCTTCATTCTCTGTCTATGTAATGACTTTTTTCTTTCTTCATGGTATCATCCCAGAGCTTACTTGGTCTTTGATCATTAGTGTTCAGTGCCTCAAACCTGTCTTTGAGTGGTTTTTCAATTAAAATAGGATAGACTCCAGGTCATATAGTGGTTCTTATGGATTTATTTTACTTTTCTTCCGCTTCAATTTGAAACTGCCCTTGAGTAGTTAATGATTTGTTCCATAATCGACATCTGGCCTGGTTTTCACAGCTGTTGGTGAGCTTCTCCAATGATTTCTTTCCATAGATGTAATCAGTCGGCTTTCTGTGAACTCCATCAGGTGAAGGCCATATATGTAGTCACCTTTGTGTTATTTATATAAGGTATTTGAAATTAATAACTCATTGATTGTACAAAATTCAATCATTATGTCTCCAGCCTCATTTCTGTCACCAAATCCATCATTTCCAATTACTGCTCTTTCTTCCTTGTTCCCAACTTTTGTATTTAAATTACCAATTATTACTGATGAATCTTGATTACATGTTTGATTGATTTCAGACTGCAAAAATTGGTAGAGATCTTCAGTCTCTCCCTCTTTTAGTTGTTGTGTATATCTGAAATGTAGTTGTATTAAAGGTCAGCCTTGTAAGTGTATAGATAATATCCTGTCACTCACAGCATTGTACTTAAAGATGGATCTAGAAATGATCTTTTTGCAACCCTATTCTGAGTTTTTCATTCCTGGTATAACAGATCATATTATTGTCTGATTCAAAGTGGCCCTTGATGATCTATTTCAGGTTATTAATGCTATGAATTGTTGTTTTTGTTGTTGTTAGTTGTATCAAATGTGTACGACCCATAGTGATACTATGAACAACACACCTGAACTCTGTCCTATTCTGTGCCATCCTCACACTTCCTGATACACTGGAGCCCACTACAGCACTCACTGTGACATCTGGTTAAGGGTCTTACTCTCCTTTGGCCCATCTTCACCTTTCCAAACATGTTGTCTTTCTCCAAGAAATAGCCTCTCTTAGCAACATGCCCTTGGTATGTGAGATGAAGCTCTATTATTTTTGCCCGTATGCTCACCATATTTTCTCCAAGAAATGTTTGTTCTTTTGGCAGCCCATGAGTATTTAGTGCTCTTCCCCAATACCACAACTCAAAAGGCATCAATTCTTCTGTCATCCTTACTCATTGTCCAGTTCTCAGATGCATAACATGTAATTGAAAAGACTGGCCTGAATCAGGCACACTTTAGTTTTCTTCTTTTTTTAATTTTTTTAAAATTTATTATTAATTTCAATGAAAATTTACAGACTTTGAATTTCCATTCATTCATTGTTGCACTTTTCTCCCCTCCCAGCCCTACCCCCCTCCCAGTACACTCCCCTCTTGGAAAAGTAAAAGAAAAATTCTTTCATTGTTTTACAGTCCCACCCCCCAGGTCCACTCCACTATGCAGCCTTTGCTCTGGACTCCCGTCGTGACAAAAATACCTAATCACATAGCCCTTTTAAAGTTTTCTCCCTCATCTGTTTCAATGCATTATTCATTATTTAACCCATCTTTCTCAGTCTCCTTCCAACTCCGATGTCAGTCCTATTTTACAACAGTGGCACCATGCAATATTTGTTCTTCTGTGACTGAGATATTTCACTCAGCATAATGTCCTCCAAGGTCACCCATTTGAATAATATTGCATGAGTTCCTTGTTTTTCAATGCAGCATAGTATTCCATTGTGTGAATATACCACAGCTTCTCTATCCATTCGTTTGTTTGTTGATTATACACTTTAGTTTTCAAACTGACCTCAGTAATTTAGAGAGATCCCTGACTGCAGACTTTACCAATGCAATATGAAGGGTGTTGATAGTGCCTATGAGTAGGCGCATAATAACAACAAAGTTGGAAGAAGTCAGAGATGAGGATGAACACTCACTAAAAACAGATAACTTGATGTACTTCATATCATTACATTCTCCCATAGGTAGTAACAGAGAAATGGACTTTATTACAAAAGTTAGGGGAAAAACCAATGACATTTCAAATGCATTTTTTTAGGTAATTTTGCTTAAAAGGCTACCATTTCTAGTGTGTTTTGAATAGTTATGATAGGAAAATATTTTTAAACTTCAAAGTTTTAAAATATTTAAAAGCATAATGTGGTTACCTCTACCTTAACAAGTAATGTGTGTGTGTACATTCCCAAACCAAACCCATTGCTGTTCAATGGACTCTGGCTCAGAGCAGTCTTACAGGACAGAGTAGAACTGCTCCTTATGTTTTCCAAGCTAGTAATCTTTACTGAAGCAAGTTACCATCTATTTCTCCCATAGAGAATCTAGTGGGTTCCAACTTCAGCCTTTCCATGAGCAACTGAGTGCTTAGAACAATGTGCCATAATTATACTGAAGCATTTGTCAATGTATAGTATTCTCTGTACTTTTCTTCACTGAGGATTTCCAGAGATCACACCAGATTCCCTTGAAACTGTAAAACTGTAATAAGGGATCAAATCTACTATTATCCTGTGTAGCCCTACAGCTACCTTTAACCAGAGTAACCCCAAGAGTGTAGGAGGTGGAAACTTCAAGCTGCAGGATAACAATGGCTCTGCAATACTTTACTTGCACTGTGCATTATACATATGGCATTTAGCTATGTTAGAGAAACTATAAATTTTGCCAGACACCACAGGGATCAAGCAATTAAAATCTTTGCTTCAAAGTAGTATATTCCTCCTTCCCTAATGAGACCCCCAAGCATCCTACAACATACTACACACCCGAAGCCATCTTCTCTAGATTGTCATATTCAAGCCTTGGTTTAGCTTGGATGTTTACACTTAAAAGTTTGCTTTGGGGTTTTTTGTTGTGGGTCTTTGGTGTTTGTTGTGTTTTGGTTGCTTTTTTTTTTTCTTTTTTCTTTTTTTCTTGCTTGCTTTTGCCAGAAGATGGCACTGCAATATATCCATCCTGGAAAACTGGAGAAAATTTGCCTTGGTTTGTGTTCTTTTCAGTCTCTGTGCTGCTACAGTCTGTTTTCCTCATTCCATTTCTAGGATAACATCCTTTGACCTCTCCCACTACTGGTTGATCAATAGGAATTTTTTTTTATCTGAATACACAATAATCCTAGCTCTCCTCACTTCCCTATGGACAGCATGAAAACATTACCAGTTGCATGGGTAAGCAATTTCCTTTTTGTTGTTGACATGTCAGAAAGCTTATATTTCTCTTCACTAGTCAAAAACTCCCTTAGATAGTTCTTTAGGCTACAATTATTACTGTTTATAGAGAACCGTTGCCAAGGGTTTAATTTCACTTGAATGTACAATCAGTGATCATGGAAACAGAAGAAAATAAATAAAAGAAAGTATTGCATTTGGGGGAAAAAGACTTCTTTAAAGTGCTGAAGAGCAAAGATGTCACTTTTCAGAGTAAGGAGTACATGACCCAAGTTACGGTATTTTCACTCATCTCAACTACACTTAACAACAACAACATAGACCTCTGTTGGCCTAGAGGACAGAAAGTGATGCTACCAAGCGAGAAAGATGGGTGATTTTAACTGTGGCCCTCAGGCCTGGTTTTAATTGCTTTTGGCTAAACATTCTTCTAAGTGGTATAGCCCTGGTCTGTCCATTTGCTGTGCAGAGATGACTCATGGTTGCTGTGATGCTAAACACTGTGCCACTGATGTGTCCAATGTGATAATGGTTACCCATGGTGGACAGTGTTTGGTGGAGCTTCCAGATTAAAACAAGCTTAGAAGCAGGAGTGGCATCCACTTCCAAAATAGCTTGCCTCCAGAAACTCTATGAACTTGGAGACAAAATGAAAGTTATACAAGTGTTCAGGTCTTTTATTCATAGTGTTGCTATGAGTCGTCTACAACTCGATGGCACTTAACAACAACACCATTATATGTAATTGAAAGTTGGACAATGCATAAAAAAGAATTAAGAAAAACTTATGCATTTGAATTGTGATGTTGGCAGTTGAGTATGCCATGGTCTATCAAAAGAAGAAAGGGAACTCTGGTGGCTTAGTGGTAATGAATTGTGCTGTCAAGACAGAGGTTCAAATGCACCAGCTGCTATGCGGGAGAAAGATAGAATATCTCTTCCCATGAAATTTCACTGCCTCTAAAATCCCACTGGAGGATTGTCTGTGTTGTTTCTGACTTGACAATACTTAACAGTAAGCAAAAGAAGAAACACATCTTGGAAAAAGTATAGCCAGAACATTTCATATAAGCAAGGGCACTGAGACTTTATTTCACATAAGTTGGGCATGTTATCAGGAGGCGCCAGTCCCAGGAGGAAAACGTCATGATTGATAAAATAGAAAGTCAGCACAAAGGAGGAATACCCTCAATGAAATGGATTTGATACAGTAGCTGCAACAGTGGGCTCCACCCAAGCTGCAATTATGAGAATGGCCTAAGATAAGCCATTCGTGAACTGAAATGGACTGGTGCTTGCCATGTTGAATTGGACAGTCACATGGTTTTCTATGCTGGGAATGACAGATTGAAGAGGAATAATACCATATTTATCATCAAAAGGAACAAATTTCAAACTCTATCCTGAGATACAATACTGTCAGTGATGGGATAATATCCTTATGTCTTCCAGAAAATCAGCTAGTATGGCACTCATTCAAACCATGCACTAGAAAGAGGAAATCGAGGCTTTCTATAAATTTCTGGACTCTGAGTTTTATCCAAGACACTTTGATAATTACTGGTGATTTAAAGCTGTCTAAGTGGCATAGTGAGTTAAGCTTTGGGCTAGTAAACAAAAGGTGAGGGTTCAAATCCACCAGCAGCATCATGGGCAAATAAGAGGTAGTCTGCTCCCATTAAGACAGCCTCAGAAACCCTATAAGGAAATTCCACTCTCTGCTTCAGGATTGCTATAAATAGCAATCTATTCCATGGCAGTGAGTTTGGAGCACTAAATTTAGAAACTAAAAGAATCAACAATTGGAAAACACATGGTAGACTTTTGCAAGACCAACAAGTTGTTCATTGACAATACTATTGCAACAACATATACTATGATTATACAAATAGGCATTACTGGATAGAATAAGTAGAAAACAAGCTGATATCTGTGAAAATAAATGATGAAGGAGCTCAATATAATCATAGCTGACCCTCCAATGGATTTTTTTAAATTGACATTTTAATGAAGGTTTATAAAGAACATGGATTTCCATTCATTCATTGTTGTGTATTTTCCTTCCTGCCCATCCCTCCCCCCAATTTGCATTTCTCTTTGAAAAAAAAAAGTTTATTGTCATACAATTCCCCCGCCCCCAGTTCACTTTACTATGCAGCTCTTGTTCTGGACTGTTGTCATACAAATAATACTTAATCATATATTCTGTTTAAGCAGTTCTCTCCCTCATCCGTTTCAATGCAGTGTACAGTATTTATACCCCTTTTCATAGTTTTCCCCCAAACTCGATGTCAGTCTTGTTTTATAACAATGGGATTATGCAGTATTTGTTTTTTGTGACTGAGATATTTCACTCAGCATAATGTCCTCCAGGGTCACTTATTTTGTACAATATTTCATTAGTTCCTTGTTTTTCAATGCTGCATAGTATTCCATTGTGTGAATATATGATAGCTTCTCTATCTATTTGGTTTTTTGATGGGTACTTTGTTGTTTCCATCTTTTTGCTATTGTGAACAATGCAGAAATAAACATGAACATGCATATATCTGCCTGGGTGGCAGTTTTGATTTCTTTAGAGTATATTCCCAGTAGTGGAATTGCTGGGTCAAGTGATATTTCTATTTCCAACTTTTTGAGAAAGCACCATATCACCTTCCAGAATGGTTGAACCAGTTTAGATTCCCACTGACAGTGAATAAGTTTCCCAGTTTCTCCTCAACCTCTTCAGCATTTGTTGTTTGCTGCTCTGTTGAATTTTGCTATTGTTATTGGGGTGAGATGATATCTCATAGTTGTTTTGATTTGCCTATCTCTTAGAGCTAAGGATTTTGAACATTTCTTCATGTGTTTGTTTGCCATCTGAATGTCTTCTTTGGTGAATTGTCTGTTCATATCCTGTGCTTATTTTGCAATTGGGTTGCTTACCTTTATCTTGTTGTTGTGTTAAGATTTTCAAAGGCTTAAATCATATAGGAGGAGATTGCCCAGCTTTCTCTGACAGAGCACCTGATGTATTCAGACCACATACCATTGGGTTGGCAGTACAATTCCTTACCATTGAGCTACCAGAGCTCCCTTAGATAGTAAAAATGGCTACATGGTTATAATCAGATGCCTCTTTGTCTAAATGAAATAAAAATTCTTTAAACCTTTACTAATAGTTTTATATACTATAGCAAATGTGAATGACTTAGAATTATTCCTGAACTGTTCTTTTACCAGAGAATTTTTGCTACTGCAAGTCATAGATGCCATCGTACTAGTGACATCATAGCCAACATTAGATAGATCTTGGCTGAAAGAAGAGAGCACCAGGGAATATCTATCTGTGTTTTATTGACTATGCAAAGGCATTTGACTGTGTGGATACAACAAATTACAGCTAACCTTGAGAAAAATGAGGATCCCAGAACATTTAGTTATACTCATACAAAACCTATTCTTGGACAAGGAAGCAGTCCTCAGAACAGAGCAGGGGGAAACTGCATGGTTCAGAATCAGGTAGGTGTGCATCAGGAATGCATCCTATCTCAATACCTTTTCAGAAAAGGTATGCAGAACAGATCATTCAGGAGGCTGGAATTTATGAGGAGAAATGTGGCATCAGGATTGGAGGAAGATTCATCAACAACCTGCCTTATGTAGATGCCACAACCTTGCTTGGTGAAACTGAAGAGAATATGAGGTATTTGCTGCAGAAGATCAAGGACTATAATCTTCAATATGAACTGAAGCTCAACATTAAGAAAACAAAGATTCTCTCCACTGGGCCAGTTGGTAGCTTCCTGATGGACAGAGAAGAGATTGAGATTGTTGATAACTTCAGCTTGCTTGATTCCACAAGAAACACTTTAGGCACCAGCAGTCAGAAAATTTAAAAAACAGTGAGAAAATTACTTTGGGAAAGTCCACTGTCAGAGACCTTTCTAGGGTTCTGAAGAGTAACAGTGTCAATCTGGAGACTAAGGTGTGTCTGATTTAAGCCATCATCTTTGCAATGACTTGCTATACATCTGAGAGCTAGGCAATAACAAAGGATGACAGAAGAAGGGCCAATGCCTTTGAGATGTGGTGCTAGAGAAGAGTGTTGAACACACCATGGTCTGCCAAAAGAGCAAACAGGTCTGTCTAAGAGAGGGTGAAACCAAGATGCTCCCTAGAGGCAAGGATTTTAGAACTCCATCTCACACACTTTGGGTATGTGGCCAGGATGGACCAGTTCTTAGAAAGGGACATCATGGCGAGCTCTGGTGGCCTAGTGGCAGGAAACTGCACTGCAATCCCAGAGGTATGTGGTTCAAATCCACTAGATACTCTGCTGAAGAAGGAGGAACAATCCTGTACCAGTCAGATCCAATTTGACGGTACACACATAAAAATAAATAAATAAATAAATAAATATTATTTAAAAATTTAAAAAAAGGACATCATGCTTCAAAGGGTGGAGGGGCAGCGGAGAAGAGGAAGATCCAGGATGAGATGGATTGACTCAGTGATTGGAAAAATGGGATTAGGTCTGTCAGAGATGATGAGGTTGGCTCAGGATGCAGCGGAGTTCAGAGATAATGTACACAGGGGCGCTGTGAGTCACAGACGACTCAGTGACACATAACAATAACCAGCCAAAAGGCAATTTCACAAACAGATGTGAGGTGAAACAGCAAGATGTTTATTATCGTGATATATATAGGAGTCCATAAGGATAAACTTCCCAAGTCTGCCTCTGTGGGCTAGAAGCTGAATATAGATTTTACGGATGAGAAGCAGGGGTTGCAGCTTTATTTGCCCAGAGTCATGTGTTCCAGTCATGTCCTGGTCATGTTGACCAGCTTTTATTGTCATTCTGAGGACAGTTGGCTCCCTTCTTTATGTCATAAAGAGACTTTCATTGTTTTGCTTTAAAGTTTTTGTGTTAATGTTGTTATTAGTACTCAAAGCCTCAAAGGGAGGTTAACTTTTAACTATTAAGTGCTGAAGTAAGCAGGAAACAAAACTTTGCAAACAAGTGTTGCAGCTTAGAAAGCAGCTCAGGCTAATGACAAGCTAAACCCCTCTTTTTTTCTTAAAGCTTAAAAAATGTTGGCCAATCCAGTAACTTTATTATTCAACTCAGAAGATACATCTTCAGAAATAAGTTCTCTCAGCCACAGTGAATTGAGCACTATGCTAGATGATAGGGATAGACATAGTAAAGGTATGAATATTGTTACTAATTCTTTCCAAACAGCATGTGGCAAGCTGAAACCTATACATGGATAACAAATGAGATCGAACAGTTAGTAGTAGAATTACTGAATACTGTCTCTTTGTAATGTTATGTAAATAATCATTTTATTACAAGTTTGTATAGGTGCACATTAATGATCAAAACTATTCTGACATAATAGCAATCATTTGTAATTGGAAAAAAGAAGTGCCTAAAACTTTAAATGTGAAGAAAAGGTCTGTTGGCTTAGTGGGTAAGTAGCTGTGATGCCAACACAAAGGTTCAAATCAGTTAGTTGTTCTTTGAGGAAAAGATGGACAATCTCCTCTCGTGTTAATTACAGCCTCTGAAAACCTGCTGGATAGTCTGCTATTAGTTTGAGTTATATTCTAGATATCTTGTTATTGTTGTTATGTGCCATTGAGTTGCCTGTGACTCATAGCGACCCTATGTACAACAGCTCTAAACCCTGCTCTATCCTGTGCCAATCTTATTGTCTCTAATACACTTACCCTGTAACCCTAGTCACTGAATCAATCCATCTCACTGAGGGCCTTCCTCTCCTGCACTGTCCCTCTACCCTCCCAATCATAACGGCCCTCTCCAAGGACTGGTCCCTCTTTGCAACATGTCCAAAGTAAGTCAGACAAAACTTCAGAATCCTTGCCTCCAAGGAGCAGCCTGGGTTCACCCTGTCTAGGATGAACCTGTTCTCCTAGCAGTCCATGGTATATTCAATACTCTTCTCCAACACCATAGCTCAAAAGCATCAATTCTCCTTCTAGCATCCATAGTCATTGTCCAGCTCTCTGATACATAGTAAGTGATTGCAAAGACCATGACCTGTATCAGGTACAGCTTACTCTCCAGATTGATGTCATTGTTCTTCAGTACTTTGGAGATGTCTCTGACAGCAGACTTTCCCAATACAATATGTCTTTTAATTTCCTGGCTGCTGGTGCAAAGAGTGTTGATTGTGGAGCCAAGCAAACTAAAGCTGTTCACACTCTCAATCTTTTCACCAATCCATCACGATGCTGCCAATTGGCCTAGTGGTGAGAATCTTTGATACTTAAATCCAAGAAGAAAATAGATATGTCAGTCTCTTTGCATTTAGAACTTGATCTTGTTAGATTCTAAGGGAATTTTAGCTCTAAGGATTTCTAATTTTAAACCACAATCCTGAATATCCCATGATCTGTGACAAGAACAAACAAATCTATCTTCCAGGAAGTGAAGCCACGATGTTCCTTAAGGAGGCAAAGATGGAAAATCTTTCTCTAAAATACTTTGGGCCAGTTGTCACATTGGGGGAGCATGGAGCATGCTTTGGAAAAAGACACCATGCTGGAAAAATGGAGAGCTGAAGGAAGAAAGGGAAACCCTCAACAATGTGGATTGATATAGTGATTCTTAACAATGGACTCGGGCATGTTGGAGAAAGTGAGGATGGTACAGAGGAGGGCAAGGTTCCGATCTGTTGTTCATAAGGTTGCTATGTAGTCAATCTGATGGCACCTAACAACAAGAGGTTTCAAGTGCCATGAGAGTGACACCTAAATGACTTCCCTGAGAGCAGCCATCTTGAAAGAAGAAAGAGAAACCATGTCCAGATAGACACAAACTTCAGTGAGAGAAACTTAATGTATTTAATGTCCTGGGATGACTAAGTAGCTAACCAGAAAGATGGGATCTTGAAGATAACCCTGCTTCTGTCTCCTAAAAGTGTTGAATAAACATGAGCTCTTCCCCACACTCTTAGCCTAGCATAAAATAATCTCTTACAAAACCTTTCCTTTGATGAGACAGATTTGGGAAGCTCATACCCCTTGTTTCTTATGTACTGGTATGTAATAATTCTACTTTTTCTGCTTGAACCCTTGTCTCTAAAATTGATTTCTTTTGGTGACAGGTGACTGAACCATGATTTTCTAGTAACTTACTTATTGCTGTCAAGTCACAGTTGACTCATAAGCTGACCCTGTGGTGAGTTTCTGAGGCTGTAAATTGCCCGGGAGCTAATTGTCCATCTTTTTTTCCCCAAGAGCCTCTGCTACATTCAAACCACCAGAGAGGAGTGATTTTGGGTTACCAGTGCAACTACCTACAGACTATGCTACCAGAGCTCCCTTTGCTAGTAACATCCTGACATTTGTATTTCATAATCTGATAGGCCTAGCCTGATGTGCGGAAATAAAACATACCCCATGACAATTTTTATAAAGAGTCCAGCTTTCTAGATTGGGTTACCTGCAAGGATTCATAAGAGCATTAGCTGTCTGAGGAATCAGTAAATCTAGGAAGAATGAAACATAATTTTCATCTCTTCACTATGCAGAGCCTGAGAAAGCAGTGGTTCAAAACTAAATTTATGATGCATTTGGCTGAAATACCTTACAGTATCTCAAATTCTCCTAAGAGTTAGGCAAAAGTTTGGTAGCGCAATCTCCTCCTGTGCAATTAATTCACAGCCTCCTTTGTGATTTACAACATCTGAAAATTCTCTGGGGGGGTCAGCTTACCTA
The DNA here is from genome assembly GCF_000299155.1 of Elephantulus edwardii. Taxonomy (NCBI): domain Eukaryota; kingdom Metazoa; phylum Chordata; class Mammalia; order Macroscelidea; family Macroscelididae; genus Elephantulus; species Elephantulus edwardii. The sequence continues at coordinate 735,812 of NW_006400121.1, forward strand.
TTAGTCAGTTCTGCCATGATGACACATAACAACAACAACATTCAAGAGAAGTTCATATTTTCCCCCCCTTAGGGAAAAGGTAGGACAAAAAAAAATAATTTACAACACCTTTGGTGGTTCTGTTGAAGTCAGAAGAAATTGTAGACTAGAACTATGCACTATTTACCCATTAGAATAACGTCTTAATTCCTTTCACTCCTTCCATTCAATATGTCTGGAACATGGTGTTCATTTCCTTGTTTGTTGCTGGAACAGTTTTGGAGTGATTTTTTTTTTCTAAGTTGCTAATGGAAAATAACCTTACCTCTGTGGTTTTTTTATGTCAAAAACACTTAAAGCAGTTGGACTGGTACAAGGGAACAAGGATTTAGGAGAACCTAGGGTAAGAGTCCTAGTTATCTGATTTTTTTTTTAACGAAAAACAAAACCTCCTGATTTAAAGTAGAAGAATGATATATTCAGTGTAATTTCTTTTTCTCTGATTCTAAATATTTCCCATATCTAAATCTAACTCTCAAGAGTACGGAAGTGCAACGACGTCAGGCTGGAGACTAAGGTGTGCCTCATCCAGGATATGGTCCTTGCAGTTACGTGCTATGCATCAGAGAGTTGGACAGTGAATAGGGATGATAGAAAGAGAATTGATGCCTTTGAGCTGTGGTGCTGGAGAAGAGTGTTGACTATACCATGGACTGCTAGGAGAACAAACAGGTTTGTCCTGGA
>NW_006400121.1:736634-744706 GCF_000299155.1 Elephantulus edwardii
GGTTTGTCCTGGAGAGGGTGAAGCCAGAATGCTCCTTGGAGTCAAAGATTCTGAAGCTTCGTCTGACATACTTTGGGCATGTTGCAAGGAGGGACTGGTCCTTGAAGAGAGACATCATGTTTGAGAGAGTGGAGGGACAGTGCAGGAGAGGAAGACCCTCGATGAGATGGATCAATTCTGTGAGTGGAGTGGTGGGAATGAGTGTTTCTAAGACGGCGAGCTTGGCACAGGATAGAATGGCATATAGGGTTCTTGGGCATAGGGTCGCTATGAGTCGCAAGCGACTCGATGGCACATAACAACAACAAATCTAACTCATTGTCATCAAGTCAATGATTACTTATAGTAATCCTTTAAGGTAGGTTAGAACTGCCCCATAGGATTTTCAAGGAATTGTAAGAAATCTCAAACTTAAAGGAGTTGACTCTGTATTTCTTCTACACAGTAAGTAGCTAGTGAGTTTGAAACATTGACTTTAGCTAGTAGTAAAATGCTTAACCATTGTGCCACTAGAACTCCATAATGCACAAACACTTGTCCTTGCATGGCTTTACCAATGATTCCCATTGCTCTATTTTACTTCTTGGCAGGCCTAAAGAGGACATCACAAAACTTCCCATCAGGTTGGAATGGTGGAAGTTCTGGTAGGAGTGGATGACTTACAGCACCTTAACCCCTTTCTTTATCTGTTGGAATCTGCCAGGGTATTGCATGGCATCTGTGTTGGATGTTGAGGATATAGAAATACTGTAAAAATGTTCTCAAAATTTCACCTCCTTCAGTACATCTTTTATGTTGGAAATGTATATAATCTGTCAAGAAAATAATTATGGTGAGGGTTTTTTTGTTTTGTTTTGTTTTTTAGCCGAATTAACAAAGTTTATTTCGAGTTCGAACTGGGGCTCCTGCGTGCTGACACAGCAGAATCCAGCCGAGAGCAAGGGTTTTTTTTTTAATGGATTCTTTTTTTACCTTTTATCAAAAGATAGATTAAACATTCCATGTAAAACAAATGGCTCCCTGAAGACCAGATGAGCTATGAGAGGATATCAAGAATATCATCCACAAGGAATGCAACAGATCATTATAAAGACAGACAAAGAGGAAAAGGCCAAAATGAATGTCAGAAGAGACTCTGAATATTGCACTAGCCAAGAAGCTATAGCCAAGGGAAGAAATCAAGAAGTTAAGGAGCTGAATAAAAGATTGCAAAGGGGAGCTCAGAAAGACAATGCAAAGTCTTATAACGAAATGTGCAAGGAGCTGGAGCCAGAAAATTGAAAGGACCAAAGTCAGTCAACATTTCTTAAGCTGAAGGAACTAAAGAACTAATTCAAGTCATGAATTGCAATACTTAAGGGTCCTATGGGCAGAATATTGAATTATTGAAGAAGCATTAAAAGAACATGGAAAGAGTATATAGAGTCACTGTACCAAAAAGAATTGGCTGACACAGAAGAATTTCAAGAAATAATATATGATCAAGAGACAATGGGATAAAGGAGGAAATGCAGGCTGCTCTGAAGGACTTGGCAAAAAATAAAACCCCAGGAATTGATGGAATACCAGTTGACATATTTCAACAAACAGATGCTGCCCTGGACGTGCTCCCCAGGTTTTGCCAAGATCTGGAGGACAGCTACTTCACTAACTGACTGGAAGAGATCCATATTTATTCCTCTTCCAAATTAAAAAAAAAAGGTGATCCAACAGAGTAAAGAAATTAATGAACAATATCAGTAATATCACATACAAGTAAAATCCTGCGGAAGATCATCCAAAAATGCCTGGAACAGCACATCAACAAAGAACTACCAGAAATACAAGCTGGGTTTAGAAGAGGTCATGGCACTAGAGACATTATTGTCAGTGTCAGATGGATCTTGGCTGAAAGCAAAGAGTACCAGAGGACTCTGTATCTGTGTTTCATTGACTATGCAAAGGCATTTGACTGTGTGGATCATAACAAATTATGGCTGACCTTGAGGAGAATGGGAATCCCAGAATGCCTGATTGTACTCATGTGAAGCCTATACTTGAAACGGGAAGCAGTCCTCAGAACAGAGCAAGGAAACACTGCATGGTTCAAAATCAGGAAAGGAGTGCATTAGGAATGCATTCTGTTTATATACCTTTTCAATTTATATGCAGAACAGATCGTTCAAGAAGCTGGGCTTTATGAGGAGGAATGTGGCATCAGGATTGGAGAAAAACTTGTCAACAACTTTCATGCAGATTACACAACCTTGCTTACCGGAACTGAGGAGGACCTGAAGCACTGGCTGCAGAAGGTCAAGGACTGTAGTCTTCAATATAGATTGAAGTTCAACATCAAGAAGACAAAGATTCTCACCACTCGGTGAATTGGCAGTGAAAAAGGGAGCATTTATTGGAAGAGTTGTTGGTTTCTCAAAGCTTGTTGATTAAGTAAAGGTAGTACATGACAGATGGAGAAGAGACTGAGGTTGTTAAATTTCAGCTTAGTTGGCTCCACAAGCAATACTCTTGGCACCAGCAGTGAGGAAAGAAAAGACAAATTTTGCATTAGGAAAATCTACTGCCAGGAGTCTCTCCTGAGTGCCAAAGAGCAAAGATGTCAATCTGGAGACTAAGGTGCATGTGATCCAGGCCATGATCTTCTCAGTTGCTTGCTATACATCAGAGATCTGGACAATTACTGAGGATTACAGAAGAATAATTGATGCCTTTGAGTTGTGGTGCGGGAGAAGAGTATTGTACATACCAAGGACTGCCAAGGGAACTCACAAGTTTGTCCTAGAAGGGTTGAAACCACATATGTCCTTGTAGGCAAAGATTTTGAAGCTTCATCTCATGTATGTCGGGCATGTTGCTGGGAAGGACTAGTCCTTGGAAAAGGACATCATGCTCGGATGGATGGAGGGACAGGAAGACCCTGGAAAAGATGGATTGATACAGTAACTGACATACTGGGGGTAAGGGTGTCAAAGACAGTGAGATTGGCTCAGGATAGGACAGGATTCAGAGCTATTGTGCATAAGGTCACTATGAATTTCAAGTGACTTGATGGCACATAACAACACTAACATGAATTCAATCTAAGGTCTTTTCAAACATCTGAGAACTGGACAATGAATAAAGATGACAGAGGAAAATTGATGCCTTGAGTTCTGGAATTGTAGAAGATTACTAAATATACATTCCAAAATCAATCTCCACAATAGTCTACATGTTTCCTATTGGCAAAGGGGCCCTTTAGAGCAGTGAGAGATCTTCGCCCTGAAACATACAGCGTCCCTTTTCAGCAGGAAGTAGCTAAGAGAATACACCATCCACTTTTCCTTATGACTCAGGGTGAAGTCTCTCTGAGGGAGGAGTGATAGGGAAAGGCAAAGGACACACTGACAAAGGAGATTAATCAGAACTGGTTTTGACAAGCACTGTGGCAATGGGGCAATTAAAACAGACTTTCAAAGGGGAAAGAAAAAGAGGAACGAACTGGGGGTGGGGTTAGAGAAAATAGTGCAACAATGAATGAATGGAAATCCAAAATCTCTGTAAATGTTCATTTAAAATTAATAAAATTTAATTTAAAAAAGAATCAGAAAAAAAAAGAGTACTAAATATCCGGAGAATAAACAGATATGTCTTGAAGTAGTTGAAACCAGAATGTTCCTTAAAGACAAAGATGGCAAAGCTCTACTTTCCATACTTCGGGCATGTTGCTAGAAGAGGGTATTCCTTGGAAAAGGACATCATAGTAGAAAGGTGGATTATCAGTGAAGGAGAGGAAGGACCACAATGAGATAGATGGACACAGGGACTGTGGCAATAGGCTCCAGTTAGAGATGATGAGAACGCTGCAGTATAAGACACGGTTCAGATCTGTTTTTCATAGGGTCACCATGAGTTGTACTCAACTCGACAGCACTAAACAACAAAAACAACGTAATTACAAAGTTCTTTAGTGGAAGATGGAAGACATAATCAAAAAAGTCACAGGATTGAACTACGGGCCTTAAAGACCAAGGAGCATGATCTTGGGGGGTATTTTGATCAACTGGTGTAAAATATCATAAAGTTATTATCATATGTTGATATGATTCTAAAAGATCTCAAAAGCTTGCAAGCAGAAATCTAAGATACTACTGATCTCTTCTCACACATTACAAAAAAGAAGTAGTAAGATGAAAAACTAAAGGAAACAGTAAGTGTGAAAAACTAATAGTCTACATTAACCACAGCCTCCTCATGCCAGAGACCAGAGAACAAGAAGACACATGACTACCACTACCAAATGCTCTGACAAAAAAAAAAAAATCCGACAAACCAATTAGAATGGTGAAACATTTAGTATAAAATTCAAATTCATAAGAAAGAGTCAGAAATACTGGTCTGACAGAGACTGGAGGAATCCTTGAGGCTTAAGTCACTGTTGAACTAAAGTCATCCCCATAGGTCACCTCTGCCAAATAATAGACTGGCCTATAAAAGAAACAATAACTTCTTGGTGAAATGTGATTCTTACAAACATCACCTATGTTGTTATTAATTGTTCATCGCCTTGGAGTTGGGACTGACTTAGAGCTAACCCTCCAGTGGCTTTTCAGAGATTGGAAATGACGCAGAAGGAGATTGCCTATCTTTTTCCTATGGAGCATGGTAGATTCGAACCACTTGCTTTTGGATTGGCAGTGTAATTCCTTAACCACCAGGGCACCAGAGCTCTCTTACAATCAACTGTATGAGACCATGAAGGTGAGGGTTTTGCCCTAAAACAAAGATCAGCTGGCAGAGAGGACCCAAGAATGCTGATAATGGAAACAAACCAAATTAGAAAAGAATAATATGAAAAACTTAAGAAACTTTAACATTTTTATGAATTTGAATTTTATTCTATATTTTTCATTGTTCTCACTGGTACCTTGTATTTTTTTTTTCTTGGTCAGAGCAGTTCATTTATTTTACTCGTTCCACCCAATGTGCTAACACATTGTGATGATTGCAACCAATAATACATACCAATTCATATGTAGATTATTGAATTGAAAGCTCATGTGCTGTATAAACTTGTACCTGAAGCAAAAATAAATTATTAAAAAAATAAGAGGGAGGCAAAAGAATCAAAATCATGGTGAAATGTGATGAACAAAGAAGGTTTGAGTCATACTCTGAAAGGACTCAACTCAGTGATGCTACCTTTGAAGATGAAAGAAAGGGTCAACAAACTGAGCAATGTGAATAGGTTTAGCAGTCCATGGATGGTGAAAAGATTGAGATTGTTCACAGCTTTAGTCTGCTTGGCTCCACAATCAACACTCTTGGCACCAGCAGCCAGGAAATTAAAAGACATATTGTGGGGGAGCTCTGGTGGCCTAGTGGCAAGGAACTGCAACTACAATCCCAGAGGCGAATGGTTCAAATCCACCAGATGCTCTGCCGGGGAAGGAGGGACAATCTCCTCCTGTACCAGTCAGATCTGATTTGACGGTACACGCACACAAAAATAATAAAATAAAAATGAAAAAAAAAAGACGTATTGCGATGGGAAAATATGCTGTTAGGGACATCGCTAAAGTACTCAAAAGCAACGATGTGTCTCTAGAGACTAAGGTGCGTCTGGTGCAGGCCATGGTCTTTGCAAGCACTTGTTATGCATCAGAGAGCTGGACAATGACCAGGGAGGATAGAAGGAGTGGAAGGCCCTCTGGGAGATGGATTGATTCGGTGACTGGGTTAATCGGGATGAGACAGAGCAGAGTTTAGAGCTGTTGTACATAGGGTTGCTATGAGTCGCAAGCGACTCAATGGCACATAACAACAACAACATTACTTAGGAAGAAGAAACAAGTAAGATGGGCAAAACTCAAGTGTTATGCACAGATAAGTGTTTAAACAGTGAGGCATGTTGCATAGGTAAAATAAGTAGGACATATCTGCATTAAAATAGACAAATCCAGAAGAGGCAGGAGATACCTAAGACATGCAAGGAACTCAATACGCAGGAGATTCCTAATGCTTATTCAGCAGTCTATATTTGTGACATGCCTAATGCATGAGACTCAAGGCATTCATAGTTCTTAATTCTGCCAACAGAGGTGACACTCCAACTTTTTTTTGGGAAGTGCAAAATACATGCCTGCTACACAGGGGAATTGGCATGTCTTAGTTCTGACCAGACATTCTAGATGTGTTTCTTCAGTACAACAGAGGGATTCAAGGCACATTCCATCTCTGGGCCTCTTCACAGACCTCAGTTCTCCTCTTAATTACTGCATCAGTGATTTTGTAGCAAAGAGAAAGAAAGAGGACTTTTAATACTGATTACTTCATGTTTCCAACTATGAATCTTTCTATGATAGCTATACCCTATTTTATTTTAAGCTTGCCAATTTTCTTACCTCCCCCCATATTTCCCCTTAATTCTCATGATGTGTTTTAGATTTTCTTCCTGTGATCTCTGCAATAACTCATGCATTAACTTACATGGAAGTTTTCTCAATGTGATTTTCTGTAATAAGCAAGAATTTCTTGATAATACTTGGCATTATTACTTGGCACCATGTTGTTATTATTGTTGTTGTTATTATTATTGTTATGTGCCATAGAGTCACCTGTGACTCATATTGACCCTACATAGAACAGCTCTGAAGCCGTCCCTGTCCTGAGTCAGTCTCACTGGCTCTGACACACCTACCCCAATTGTCCCATCTTGTCTGGGATCTTCCTCTCCTATGCTGTCTCTCTACCCTTCCAAGCATAATGTCCTTCTCCAAGGACTGGTCCTTACTAGCCTCATGCCCAAAGTGTGTGAGACAGAGCTTTAAAATCCTAGCCTCCAAGGGGAAACTTGGTTTAACCTTCTCCAAGATGAAATTATTTGTTTTCTAGCCAGTCCATGGTATGTTCAAGACCTTCCTCCAGTACCACAACGCAAGGCATCAATTCGTCCTCTATCATCCTTAGTCATTGTCCAGCTCTCTGATGCATAGCAAGTAATTGTAAAGAGCATGGCCTGGATCAAGTGCACCTTAGTCTCTTGACTGACATTGTTGCTTCTCACTACTGTGGAGATGTCCCTGACAGCAGATTTTCCCAGTGCAATTTATCTTTTGATTTCTTGACTGCTAGTACCAAGAGTGTTAGTTTTGGAGCCGGGCAAGCTGTAATTGTTAACAACCTCAATCTCTTCTCCATCTATAATGGTACTGCCAATTGGCCCCGGGGTGAGAATTTTTGTCTTCTTGATGTTGAGGTTCAGTCACATTGAAGATTTATAGTCCTTGACTTTCTTCAGCAAGTGCTTCAGGTCCTCTTCACTTTCAGCAAACAAGGTTGTGTTATTTGCATAACTTGGGTTGTTGATGGGTCTTCCTGCAATCCTGATGTCACATTCATGATCATAAAGCCCAGCCTCCTGAATGATCAGTTCTGCATATAGATAAAGATATGGTGACAGAACACATCCCTGACACACTCTTTTACTGATTTTGAACCACACAGAGTTTCCTTGCTCTGTTCTGAGGACTGCCTCCTGGTCCGAGTATAGGTTTTGCATGAGCACAATCAAATACTCTGGGATTCCAATTCTCCTCAAGTGTAGCCACAATTTGTTTTGATATACAGCCACCATACATTGTAAAAAAAAAATGGAATAAAGCCTTTTTTCCACTCTTTATGTTAAAATTCATTACTTTGGTGTATTTTATGCTATGAATTGAATTGTGCCCACTGAGAAATAGATGTCAGTTTGTATGGCCATGATTCTCAGTGGCTTGGCAGTTATGTAAGGATCTATTATAGTAGTTCTATAATAAAGACCTGAAGCACCTGCTGCAGAGTGTCAAGAACTGCAGCCTACAATATGGATTGAGGCTCAATGTCAAGAAGACAAAGATTCTCACCACTGGACTGGACCAATTGGCAGCATCAGGATGGATGGTGAAGAGATTGAGATTGTACACAGCTTTAGTTTGCTTGGCTCCACAATCAATACTCTGGGCACCAGTAGCCCAGAAATTAAAAGGTGCATTGCCATGGGAAAGTCTGCTGTTAGGGACCTCTCCAAAGTACTGAAGAGCAATGGTGTCTCT
>NW_006400121.1:745081-746928 GCF_000299155.1 Elephantulus edwardii
ATAATTGGGATGGGAGTGTCAGAGACAGTGAGATTGGCACAGGACAGAGTGGAGTTTAGGGTTGTTGTACATAGGGTCGCTATGAGTCGCAAGCGACTCTACGGCACATAACAACAACAACAACAACAACAACAACATAAAGTATTTGTTCCTCATGATGTAGCTCGATGGAATTAGTCTTAATCTAGTAGAAGGTGCTTTTTTCACAGAGTTTGGCCTATGTGACCCTTTATAAGGGATGAGAGAGGCAAGAGAGACAAGGAGAGAAAGTGGAGAGCTACCAAAACCAGAAGAGCTGGAGGCATGTCCTTTGAACCCAGGTTCCTCACTCTGGGAGTCTCTTAAGACAAGGAGGTTCAAAAAAAAAACACCTTCCACTAACGAGAGTTCTGGTGGCTTAGTGGACAGAGGGTTGTGCTGCTACCCGGAAGTCACGGGCATATGGTTAGGATCCAACAGCCACTCTGAGGGAGAAAGATGGGATATCTCCTCATGTGCTTTTTATAGTCTTTGAAAACCAACTGGAGGGTCAGCTATGAGTTAGTTCAGAATCAGTGGCAAAGAGAAAAAGAGCTTCCCAAACTATGAGAGAATAAATTTCTTTTTGTTAGAACCACTTGCTTGTGATATTATTATAGCAAGCTAGGTAACTAAAATATTCTGTAATTTCTGTTTGAAGTAAAAACCATGCCAGTATAAACATGACTGGTAACAGAAGAGTGGATTTAATTTTGACTGATCTTAAGTTAGCTATTTCCTTAAGAGAACTTTTCATCTTTCAGAATAAACCAGATTAAGAATTTTTGTTATATTTAATAAAATAGGATATGTTGTTGTTGTTGTTATGTGCCCTCGAGCCACTTGCAACTCATAGCGACCCTATGTACGACAACCTTAAACTCTGCTCTGTCCTGTGTCAATCACATTGCCTCTGACACACCCATCCCGATTACCCCAGTCACCTAATCAATAATCCACCTCATAGAGGGCCTTCCCCTCCTGCGCCTGCCCTCTGCTCCCAAGCATGATGTCCCTCTCCAAGGACCAGCCCCTCCTTACAACAACAACAACCAAAAAAAAAAAAAAACAAAAAAACAAACCATATAGTTTGTTTTAATTGCAAGAAGCTACATTTCATACTCCTACAAAGATCCTTTTATACACATATGAAATTATTAGATCTCACTATTTTGGAATTGTTGTTGAATACTGTTGAGTCAAGTATGACTTACAGTGACCCTATAAACAAAAAGCCTGAAGCCTTTCTATAACTGTTGTCATTTATCAAACCTCATAGAGTTTCCAGAGGCATGTTGTTTAGGAAGTGGATGCCACTAACAAATTTTGGTTGTATTCCTTTATTTGACATGGCTCAGTGTTAAGGCTACTACATAAGCTCCTATGAAGGTCATGTGACAAAAATATAGGCTAAGGGGGTTCTGAAGCACAGTGGCACTGATAGAAGGTGCTTTATTTGTGGGCTGTTGTTGACAGTAAATTGGGAAGTGAATTGTGAATGGTGGTTTTAGTCTGTAAATTTGTCAGCTGTTTGGAACAGATATATAAATGAACTGAAAAAGTTAGTGCTCAGGCCTCCTGGGCATGAAAATAACAAAATTCTTTTGTTTTCTTAAAAAAATAACCCAAAACTACCGGCGCTGGCTGAAAATCGCCTGTGACTTCATCCATAGCCACTGGTGAGAGTCAGCGCCCAGAGCCATCAGGGGCTTTAAGCTCGTTGCCCACTGCTGCTGTGGTGTGGACAGCTGAGGCCCAGGCCCCGGCAGGCACCTGGGGTGGGGGTGGGGGGAAACCCAGACTCTACTTCATGCTCTGCTGGAGAAGGA
>NW_006400121.1:747028-749275 GCF_000299155.1 Elephantulus edwardii
GAAACAGAGAATGGGACCTATCAAAACCAGAAGAGCTGGGAGCAAAGAATGTCCTTTGAACCCAGGTCCCTTCCTCTGGGAACCTTTTAAGACAAAGATGTATAAAAATAGAACACATTCCACTAACTAGTGTGCTGGTGGCTTAGAGATAAGGAGGCCGGAAGTACCTTAAAAATGTTATGTTACCTCTCTGCTATTGCATCTTTTACTGGTGAAGCTTAATTGTGTCACTCTGCAGTGCTTTGGCATTACTTCACTACCGCCTGAATCACTCTTATCACACATCTTTGAGGAAACTAGCAGACCAATCTGGTAGGACTAGCTATCATGAAAATGACTCATCAGGAGTTTGAAACAGTTTTAACCTAGTTAGAAACCCCACACACCCAGCAAGGAATTTGGCAATCCACCCAAAAAATTGTTCCAGCTAGAGCAGAAGACACTAGTACTCTTTTTTTTTTCTTTTGAGGTGTATAAAGTATTTATTAACAGATAAAGGCCTATAGATTTCTTTCTTCTGGACACACCCACTGTAAGGCGCAGCAGCCATTGGTCTTGATGCCTGAACCCAAAGGCCCCAGAAATGGTACAGCCTTCTGTGGGCACTGATCTTCTTCAGTAGCTCCAAGTCTTCATTAGAGCTTGTTGTCCAGACCATCAGCCAGAACCTGACTATTTTCCATCCTTCACACCTTATTGCCTGTTCAGTCTTGTGCTGATGTGAACTCTGCCTAATGATGATCACAAGCTGCACCACATCCTCACTGAATTCTTTGGTCCTCTTGATGAGGTCAATGTCTGCTTGCTTAAACACTACATAAGCATATCTTTGCCCTACACCCTTAATTGCAGTGAGAGTTTTCCTCCACCCATCAATGTTATTGTTTGGTACTTACACAATGGGCTAGAACTTCTCTGGGATCACTAGAGACTGGTGGCAGTGCCTCCTTTAGAAGAGTGACACTAGTACTCGTGAATGTCTTATCCTAGCTTCCACACTTTGTTGATCATTTGAAAAGACTAAAATCTAGCCAGGAGTGGTGCCTATCATTTGCAGTAAGAACACTGAAATGGAACAGGACATCATTGGATTTACTACCCTCAAATTCCTCGTGAACATTTAGGAATCCCTGGTTTCATGAAGTAAAGAAAGGAAGTAGGGATAGATGAGGTTTCTTGTAACATAGGTAAGTTGAAGCTAGAACAATTCATACTAAGAATTGCCTAAAATCTATATTTTGTACCATAAATTGTATAGAGAAACTTCCCACTTTTTATAAGACTAAAGGAGAAAGCCTTTGAAGGAAGAGAAAATTGGTTAAAGAAAGAGAAATACAACTTTCCTTTTAAAATTTGGGCCTTTTCCACAACTCTACCCTTTTTGTATCATTTTTTTATTCTTCTAGTTTATTGACATTGAGGCTCAATGGCAAGAAGACAAAGATTCTCACCACTGGGCCAATTGGCGGCATAAGGATGGATGGTGAAGAGATTGAGATTGTACACAGCTTTAGTTTGCTTGGCTCCACAATCGCCACTCTTGGCACCAGCAGCCAGAAAATTAAAAGGAGTATTGCCATGGGTAAATCTGCTGTTAGGGACCTCTCCAAAGTACTGAAGAGCAATGGTGTCTCTCTGGATACTAAGGTGCATCTGATACAGGCCATGGTCTTTACAAAAAAAAAAACAAACCAAAACTAAAGGAGCCTAGTGGCAAGAAGCTGCACTTTAATACGTAAGGCACATGGTTCAAATCCACCAACTGCTCAGCTGGAGAAAAATGGGCAGCCTTCTCCTGTGCCAGTCAGCTCAAAGGCATACAAAAAGAGAATGAAAAAACCCAAATACCACAAACTATTGTAGTTGGGGGTGGGGGAGGGGGGAAGAGGGACTCCCCTTTGTCATTTGTGATAAATCCATTGTTATGGAATTGATTTCTACTCATAAAAACTTGCCATCCAGTTTCTGAGGCTAAATCTGAGTTTCTAAATCTTTGAGAGGACTTTGCTCATGTTTTCTCTGAGGACCAGCTGTTGAATTCAAACCACTGACTTTATAGTAAGCAATCCAACACCTTACACACAATAACACCAGAGCACTTCATCATATATGGTAGTTAAAACTGAGTAGGCACTTATTTGCTGCTGGAGACTCAACCACATACCTGAGGACTCAATCATCTTTTATCTACGGCATTGAAGTCTTTGGGGGAGAGAATATTTTATATTTTAGGGCATTATGTTTATC
>NW_006400121.1:749375-752609 GCF_000299155.1 Elephantulus edwardii
TCTAACATACTTTGGACATGTTGTGAGGAGAGACAGGTCCTTGGAGAAAGACATCATGCTTGGCAGGGTAGAGGGACAGCACAGGAGGGGAAGGCCCTCTATGAGGTGGATTGATTCGGTGACTGGGGTAATCGGGATGGGTGTGTCAGAGGCAGTGTGATTGGCATAGGATAGAGCAGAGTTTAGGGCTGTTGTACATAGGTTCGCTATGAGTCACAAGCGACTCGATGGCACATAACAACAACAACACTTCATTTTCAAAATTCAAATACATTATTTTCCAGATCAGATTCTTCCAATTTCCTTCACTCTCCCATCAAATTACACAATCCTATTATTAATCCACACCCACATCCTCATCCCTCTGCTTCCACTTCCCTCGGCCTCTTGAATCCTCATACTCTTTCTACAATAATGGTTTCATACAGTATTTGTCCTCATGGGACTGAGGCAGTTCACTCAGCATAATTCTCCAGTCCCTCCCAAGCTAGGTAATAATATTGCTGTTGTTATGTGCCATCTAGTGACCCTATGTACAATAGCTCTAAACTCTGCTCTGTCCTGTGCCAATTGCACTGTCTCTGACACTCCCATCCTGATTACCCCAGTCTCTAAATCAATCCACCTCATAGAGGGCCTTTCCCTCCTGTACTGTCCTTCCACCCTCCCAAGCATGATGTCCTTCTCCAAGGACATGTACCTCCTCACAACATGTACAAAGTATGTCAGACGAAGCCCCACAATCCTTGCCTCCAAGGAGCCGCCCAGTTTGACCCTTTCCAGGATGAATCTGTTTGTTTTCCTAGCAGTCCATGGTACCCTCAATACTCTTCTCCAACACCGCAGCTCAAAAGCATCAATTCTCTTTCTATCCTCCTTCGTCATTGTCCAACTCTCTGATGCATAACAAGGCCTGTATCAGACGCCCCTTAGTCTCCAGAGAGACACCATTGCTCTTCAGCACTTTGGAGAAGTCCCTAATAGCAGATTTTCCCATGGCAATACGCCTTTTAATTTCCTGGCTACTGATGCCAAGAGTGTTGACATTTTTTTTTTTAAGCTAGGTAATAATTTACAAAATCATTGCTTCTGCGTGCTGCGTAGTATTCCATTGTGTGAATGTACCATATTTTCTCAGTCCATTCAATTATGTTTGGACCTCTAGGTTGTTTCCATGTTCTTGTGATGGTGAATAGTGCTGCTATGAACATTGGTGTACAAGTCTCTGTTTGTACCTCAGTTCTCATTTTCTCAGGGTGTAATCCAAGCAGTGGAATAGCTGGGTCATATGGGATTTCTGTGTTCAGCTTTTTGAGGAAACAACTAACTTTAGCCTTCCAGAATGGTTGTACCATTTTACAACTCCAGGAACAATGTATAAGTGTTCCTGTCTAGCCACATCCTCTCAAACATTTCTTACTTGCTATCCTGTTAAACTTTGCTATTGTTACTGGGGTGAGATGTTATCTCATTGTGGTTTTGATTTGCATCTCTCTTATTGCCAGTGATTTTGAGCATTTCATTATGTGTCTGTTGGCCACTCGAGTATCTTTCTCTGTGAAAAATATTTCATGTCTTTTGTTCATTTTGTAATTGGGTTTTCAGTCTTTTTCTTGTAGATGCTGAGGAGTATTCTGTATATTTTCATTATGACACTTCTGTCTGAGATGGTATTACCAAGTATTTGTTCCCAGTAAGTAGGTTTTCTTTTCACCCTGTTGCAAAAAGTTTTTTATGCACACAGGGATTTAATCTTTAGAAGGTCCCATTCATCAATTTTATCACTTCTGAGAAACAAAAATGAGTTGGGAGGCATAGCACTCCCTGACCTCAAAGCCTACCACACAGCAGTAGTAACCAAAACAGCATGGTAGTGGTACAATGACAGGCACATACACCAATGGAATAGAGTTGAGAACCCAAAATGGTCAACTGATATTCGACAAGGAAATCAAAGCTATCAAATGGGGAAATGATAACCTCTTCAATAAATGATGTTGGCAAAATTGGAATTCCACCTGAAGAAAACTGAAATGGATCCACATCTCACATCATATACAAAAGTCAACTGAAGATGGATCAGAGACCTGAGAGCAAAGCCCCAAACCATAAAGTTAAAAGACAAACTGAGATGAAGCTTAGAAGCCCTAGTCTTCAGTATAAAGAGACTATTAAATACAGCCATTAATGCACAATTTGAAGAGAATAAAATTGATGTATAATATTGTAATTAAGCAGCAAGTGAGTTAAAACTAAAAATGAAGAATAAAACTAGTAAAGTTTATATAAAGCAAGAGACTTAAAGTTAAGGATATATTTCTTAAAATGTTATTTAAAATGAAAATTGACACCAGATTCCTATATAGTGTATAGAGATGGCATAATATATTTACTTGGAGAGATAATTATGATACTGCCCACATGCAGATTGAAAATTGGTTCTTTAGAATTTCTGATTAGAATTGACATGTCTATTATATCCTCTCTTCATTGGTCAAATCAAGTCACATGGTTACCTCTCAGGTCTGGGGAATTTTTAAAGAAACTAAACCGCAAAATTAACAAAAATCTGATTGACATGGCGTCAGAGGTGACATTCAGTAGGAATGCTGCATTTAGCAGTAGGGAAATACATAATTCACCTGAAAGGTAGGACCATGCAGTTAAGACAGCAAAGGCTGAAATCCATGGGGAAGGGAAGTATAATCCACTCCTAGAATAAAGATTGAGTTTAAATAATAGAATATACCACAGATCTCCTTATTTAGAATTATCTATGTAAGACTTTGATTTTTTAAAAGACTTTGATTTTTATTTTATTATTTTATGCATGTACTGTCAAGTCAGATCTGACTGGTACAGGAGGAGATTGTCCCTCCTTCTACAGCAGAACATCCAGTGGAAGACTTTGATTTTTAAAGAGGGTTATATGAAAAAGATAGAAAATTTAGCAAAAGAAAATAAGAGGCATCATTTTCTTTTTTCTTATTTACTTCGATAATTGAAGCAGAGGTATTCTGGTTCCGAGTTGGTATTTGGTCGTAGCCGTTTCTTAATCATAAAACAGAAGTAGAATAATTCTAAATTCTGTAGCTATGCCAGTGGTTTGTTCCTATCCCAAAGAAAGGTGACACAACCGAATGTGGAAACTACAGTTTCACTGATTTCACATGCAAGCAAGATTTTACTGAAGATTATCCAAAAACGACTGGAACAGCACATCAACAGAGAACT
>NW_006400121.1:753689-767444 GCF_000299155.1 Elephantulus edwardii
TGGGAGTGTCAGAGACAGTGCGATTGGCACAGGACAGAGCGGAGTTTAGGGCTGTTGTACATAGGGTCGCTATGAGTCGCAAGTGACTCGGTGGCACATAACAACAACAATACCAGTGGTATCCTAATTTATCAATTTTCTGATAGAGAAAAGTCAGCAGCTAACTCTGGGAATGATTCAGAGAATCTAAGTCTAGAGAGTTTTGGGGTTTTTTTGTCTCCGTAGCTATCTAGTAATTCTTCTTCTTGTTTTGTACTATTGAGGTCAGAACCAATTAATAACTGACCCTCCAGAGGCAAAAAGTTGCACTAGAGGAGATTGCCCATCTTTCTCCTATAGAGCAGCTGGTGTATTTGAACTGCATGCTTTTGGGCTGGCAGCACAGCTCCTTAACAGTAGGCCATTAAAGCATGCTGTAAAACTTGATTGTTGTTCTTGTTGGGTATCATTGAGTTGAAACTGACCCATAGCTGGCCCTCAGGTAGGTTTTCAGAAGACGTTAATCTCACAGGAAAAGATTGTTCATCCTCCTCCCACAGAGCAGGTAGTGGACTCGAACCACATGACTTCAGGATTGCAGCACAGCTTCTTGCCATAGGCTACCAAAACTCCTTATGCAATATTGTTGGTAGTGGTGGTGTTATGTGACACTGAGTTGCCTGAAACTCATAATGACCCCATTTACAACAGCCCTAAACCTTGCTCTATCCTGTGCCAATCTTACTGTGTCTGACACACCTACCACCATTAGGAATGTTTATACTTAATAGGAAGGTTACTCAATATTTTTAAAGGATGACTGATGAAGTTGATGAACTCAAATTATCAGATCAGACACAGACTTCTGATTCACAAAGCTGAGGAATCAGGTCAAATGACAGATTGCTGGCTCAAGTTCAAACAACTAATGGCCAGATGATGACAGCTTGAGGCAGGTTCTAGTATGAAAAAAGAAAGCTTTGGCAGAATATTTACCTGTACCAGAACACTAAGGGAATTCTCCACACTAGAAAAAGTCAGAGCAAGGGTCTGACTTGAATAAGAGTGATAAAGTGAGTCATTGGGTTAAAAGCAGAAGTTCAACATCTAATAAAGCAATGACTTAAGATACATATCACCTTAATTTTCTTCATTTAATAGAGAGAGCTCACACTTTCAAATGAGACCATAATCCTAGCCATGTTATCGTTGTGTCCTGTCAAATTGGAACCAACCCATCACTAGGTTTTCAGAGGCAGTTAATTGCATGGGAGGAGATGAACCATCTTTTTCCTGCAGAGTAGCAGCTAATGGATTTGAGCCACTGGATTGCAGCACAGCTTCTTACCACTAGACCACCAGAGCTTTCTTATCATAGCCACAGAGGCTAGAATTTATAACACAAAACAATTGATAATTACATGAGATTACAAGATGGAGGAAAATTACATCATTTCAAGCTGATGTAATTACATCCTATCAACCATAAATTCAATGTACTTTAATTGCATGATTGCACCCAACCATAAAGAGCTCTGGTAACCTAGCTATAAGGCGTTATGTTGCTAGTCCAAAGGCACACAGTACGAATCCACCAGCTGCTCCAAGAGAGAAAGATTAACCATCTCCTCCTGTGCAAATTACAGTCTCTGAAAACTCCCCAGGACTTCAGTTTTGAGTCAATTGCAACCTCATGGCACTTAACTAACCTACCACTGTGTGGAAGTCATACTAAAGAATTCATTGCACTATTGTTGTTAGGTACCATTGAGTGGACTCTAAGTCATAACAACCGTATGTACGACAGATGGAAACCTTGCCTGAGGATCTTGTAACATCCTTACATTCTCTGTTGTGCTACAACCCAATGTTACAGTCATTGTGTCAACTCATCTTGTTGAGAATCTTCCTCTTTTTCTCTGAACCTCCACGTTTTCAAGCATAGTGTCCCCTTATAAGAACTGGTACCTCCTGATAATCTGCCCAACATGTGTAAGTATGTCTTAGTACTGTTGTTGTCCCTAAGGACAACAACAAGGTTCCACTTACTCCAAGAAATATTTGTTTATTCTTTTGGTAGTCCAAGGTACATTGAATCCTCTTCACCAACACCAGAGTGCAAAGGCATAATTTTTCTTCCTTTGTTTTCTTTATTAATTATCCATCTTTTACAAGCTTATGAAGCAATTGAAGATACCACGGCTTAGACCTGATGATCTTAAGTCTTTATACTAACATTGATAGGGATCTCTTCTAGTTTATTGATTTGGTAGCAGTCTTCTAAATTTTTTGGCACTTCTTAGTGAGCATGTCCAAGACCGTCTGTGTGCTGAAACACTTCAATTAGTATTCCGTAAATTCCTGTACCCTTATTTTGCAGCTAATCCTTTCAGTGTTGCTTGGACTTCTTCATTTAAGACCAATGATTCTTAAGCATATATGTCTCTGTCTGAAATTGTTCAATGTCAACACATTCTTTTTTTGTACAGTGACTTTGTGTATTCCTCTTGTCTTCTTTTGGAAGAAGTAATGCTTTCTACGTAATGTCAATATTCTGTCTATAGAATTCTTTATTATTGCTACTCAAGGTTTGAATTTGTTCAGTTCTTTCAGAAATACTGAATGTGTTCTTCCCTATTGGTTAGAAAGTCAAACTCACATGTTCCTCCCTTTGATTTTTCTAACTTTAGATCTTTGCACAATCTTTAAGAGAGGAAAGTAGCCATCCTTCTCCCTCTGAAAGGCTGGTAGATTTTGATTGCTGAATTTTTAGTTAGCAGAACAGC
Source organism: Elephantulus edwardii (assembly GCF_000299155.1). Taxonomy (NCBI): domain Eukaryota; kingdom Metazoa; phylum Chordata; class Mammalia; order Macroscelidea; family Macroscelididae; genus Elephantulus; species Elephantulus edwardii. Next base: position 756,455 of record NW_006400121.1, read on the forward strand.
ACAGGAAGTAACACATTGCCAAGGCTTCTTGTCATCTTGAATAGGCATTCATTAAATATTACTTCCCAAATTACCAGCACCAGCAGCAGCAGCAATTCTTGAGAACTTGTTTAAAATAAAATTTCTTAGGTTTCAACATGACTTTACAAAATTATTTTAGAAAAGCCCAAAATCCACTTGTTCACAAGGTAGTGAAGAAGGTGTTACCAGAAAGGAAAAGAAGATGGTGCTCTTGTTGTGTATGGCACAAATTTAGCAAAGCTGACTCCTGCAGATACAAGGAAAGTGGCAACTTTGGTTTAGTAACAAAGAAAACTTCCAAAGTCTTAAAAGTATTACTTTGTTACTTCTTGCTACTTTGAGCAAAATGTTAGAGAACAATTAATTGAGCATTTGTGTTGTTGTGTGCTATTGAGTCAGAACTAATCTATAATTGATCTTCCCAGTGGGTTTTCAGAGGCAGTAAATCACACAGGTGGAAACTAATACTTTTTCTCCTTTGGAGCAGCTGGTGGATTTAAACCATGTATCTTTAGTTTCCAGTCAAATTACCTCCAAGCCACAGAGTTCCATAATTGGGGGGAGGGGGGATTGTTAAATAAAAGGAAGTGGGCCTGGATGGTTTTGAAAATCATTTCCAGATGGAAAAAAATGCCATAAGTGAAAAAAAAAAACACCAAACAAAAAATACCCAAAAACCTGCTACTGCTGCAAGTCTAACCTAGATAGACTGCTGAGCATGCAACTGTATAAACTCTTCAACAGAATAAGGAAGTGTCTCACATTCCTCACGTAAATCAGAAGGACTCTAGGACATTTAAGACCGCTGTGCCTCAGCCAATTTCAACAGGTGCTAAAGAAGAAAAGCATCATCTCCAACAGCCTTGAAGGTATGATTATTTTTTTAACTTTTAATTGTGATTTGAATGGAAGCTTATAGAACAGATTGGCATTTCATTCAACCATTTATAAATTGTTTTCTAGTGTTAGTTAAAATCCCCACAATGTAATGTCACCCTTCCTACTGCCTCTGTGGTTCTTGTTTTTGTTGATTCTTTTGTTCTTTCCCTTTCTGTCTTTTAAAATTTATCATCAGGCAAATGTTGCCCTTTTGATCTTATATAGTTTATTCTTCTGAGGACTGAGTGCCTCCCTAGTGTTTTTGTTGACCTCATCGGTATATTATTTGGCTTAAAATTATGCCAATAGGGTAAGTTCAATTCTAGTCCCAAAGGATTGCCAAGATCAAACTCTTGTGGGTTCCACCGTCTCTATAAGACAAGTAAGCCTAGACGTTTTAATGAACTTGATATACACATAAACACACGTATATATATGTTTGTTTTTTTAACTTATTATTAATTTCAATGAAAATTTACAGAGACTTTGGATTTCCATTCATTCATTGTTGCCCTTTTCTCCCCTCCCAACCCATCCCACTAGTACATTACCCTCTTGGAAAAGTAAAATTCTTTCATTGTTTTACAAACCCTCCTCCAGGTCCACTCCACTATGCAGCCTTCGCTTTGGACTCCTAACATGGCAAAAATACCTAATCACATATCCTTTTTAAACAGTATTCTCCCTCATCTGTTTCAATGCAGTATACATTATTGAACCCATTTTCTCAGTCTCCCCCCAACCCCAAGGTCAGTCCTCTTTTATAACAGTGGCACCATGAAGGGACTTATATTCAGAATTTATAAAATACTTGAGTACCACTAGAGAAGGTAAATAATCCAATAGAAAAATGGGCACAGGATATGAACAGACACTTCCCCAAAGAAGACGTTCAGATGGCTAACAAGTACATGAAGAAATGTTCAAAATTCCTAGCTCTAAGAGAGATGTAAATTAAAACAACTATGAGATATCATCTCACCCCAGTAAGAATAGCAAAATTTAATAGAACAGCAAGCAACAAAATGCTGGTGAGGTTGTGGAGAAACTTATTCACTGTTGGTGGGAGTGTAAAATGGTGCAACCACTGTGGAAGGCAGTATGGTGCTTTAAAAAAAAGTTGCAAATAGAGATACCATTTCACCCAGCATTTCCACTACTGGGAATATACCCCAAAGAGACCATAACTGACATCCAAGCAGATATATGCACACCCGTGTTTATCGCAGCCTTGTTCACAGTAGCAAGGAGTTGGAAACAACCTAAGTGCCCATGAGCAAAAGAATGGATAGAGAAGCTGAGGTATATTCACACAGTGGAAAACTATGCTGCATTGAAAAACAAGGAACTCATGAAATATTATTCAAAATGGATGACCCTGGAGGACATTATGCTGAGTGAAGTATCTCAGTCACTAAAGGACAAATATATATGTTTTATATGACATATTACACATATATGTACCTGTCAGTGGACTGCCAAGAAAACAAACAGATTCATCCTGGAGAGGGTTAAACCAAGCTACTCCTTGGAGGCAAGGATTCTGGGGCTTCGTCTGACATACTTTGGGCATATTGCAAGGAGGGACGGGTCCTTGGAGAGGGACATCATGCTTGGGAGGGTGGAGGGACGGCGCAAGAGGGGAAGACCCTCTATGAGATGGATTGATTCAGTGACTGGGGTAATTGGGATGGGTGTGTCAAAGGCAGTGCGATTGGCACAGGATAGAGCAGGGTTTAGGGCTATTGTGCATAGGGTCGCTATGAGTTGCAAACGACTCGACGGCACATAACAACAACAACAGCTAGTGTAAAGATATGAAACTCGAATCCACCAGCTTCTCTGAGGAAGAAAGAGGTACACAACAACAACAATTTATATATATAAACATACACACACACACACACACACACACACACACACATATACGCACATATATGGATATGCATGCATACAAATATGCATGTAAAATATCATGTGACAAACACATGTATGGCCATGAGTATAATCCTTTTCTCTGTCCATATATGTGCATTTTACCTGTTTATCTAAATAAACACTTGCAAGTTGATATTTGTCATTACTGATAATGTAAAACTGTGCATGTATTGATCTATTGTATCTTTATGGAACTAATAATACAAGTCTCAGTAGTTAGTAGAATTTTGAGAATTCAAGAGTCTCTTTTTGATGTATATTCTCTCTGTCCCTCTGTTCCTAACTAAAGAATGTGTGTTAAAACAAACCATTTTGAGTCTTACCTACTATCTTTGATGAAAAAAGTTGAGTGACTTCGAGGTATGAATAAAAACCTGGAGGATGAGGTCAAGATCAGGAGAGATTATTTCTAGGCATTGTCAACTGATCAAAGAAAAAAATGCAATCTTTTCCAATTGCAACACTTTTTTTAGTAATCAAAATGTGGATATAACTGAAATTATTGTCCCAGTAAATGGCTACAAAAATTTGTATCCACAGAGTGAAATGTATTTAGCTATATTGATTAAGCAAATAAAATAGTATATCTTATTCATGGAAGTCAACCAAGGGCACTTAACACTATGTGCTCAATAAATGTCTGCTCAACTCAAAGTCTGCAGTAAAGGACCTTACTAAATCACTGAGGAGCAATGATGTCAATTTCAGGACTAAGGTTCATCCATGGTCTTTTCAAACACTTGCTATCCACCTAAAAGCTAGGCAATGAATAAGGAAGACAGAAGAAGAATTGGTGACTTTGAGTTGTGGTGTTAAGAGTACTGAATATTCCATGACAAAAGACAAAAGGACTTTTCTCATAGGACTGAGAAAAGAATGAACTTATAGATCTTGGACAAAGTACAGCCAGTGTGCTCCTTGGAGGCAAAGATGACAAAGATTCGGCTCAGATACTTTGGCCATGTAGCTAAGAGAGGCTGGCTATTCCTTGGAGAGGGCTACCATTCTTGGAAGGGTGGAGGGTCCAGTAAAGAAAGGAAGATCCTCAACAAGATGGATTGACAGTGACTGCTGCAGTTGGAGTGTGTTAGAGATTGTGAGGATGGCACAGGATAGGACAGGGTTCAAATCTATTCATAGGGTCGTTCTTTTTTTTTTTTTTAATTTTGTGTGCGTGTACCGTCAAATCAGATCTGACTGGTACAGGAGGATATTGCGCCTCCTTCTCCGGCAGAGCGTCTGGTGGATTCGAACCGTGTTCCTCTGGGATTGCACTGCAGCTTCTTACCACTAGGCCACCAGAGCTCCACCATAGGGTCGTTCTAAGTCGAACTTGACAGCATAAAACAATAATATAACACAAAATAAAAGCACCCTCCATTCAGACGGTATCAAAATTTCAGATTTCCCCACAAATACCTTTTTCCAGTAATTGTGTTTGAAAATCCGTAAAAACTGTACTTAGGGACACAATTGCAGACTTTGGCCGTGACCATATTGAAGTGGCATTTGAGAATGACTTATCTTCAAAAGGTCACGTGCCCTTAATAAAAGTTTTTACAATTATTGCTCGTTGATGACTGGCTGCTTTTGCTGTTCACTTTCTTGGCTTCGAAACGCCGTTTCCGTTTTCTTACGTGGGAAATTGAGCTTTGCTATTTCAGTAGGTCAGAGTGGACCAAATCTTTTCGCTGGGCGGCCAGTGAGGCACACAGCAGTGGGCGAATGATTCCAATCAAAAACCAAGACTTGGTGAGATTAGCGCTTCACACCTGAGCGGCCTCCCAGTGCCAGACAAGCCAGGCCCACTTCTTCTCCGCCCGTCATCGGCCCGCCCACTGTTCTCAAACCGCCCAATAGGAGCGGACGCGAGTTCCCTAGAGACCGGGGGAGGAGATGTTAGGGCGGCTGGACGCTGAACGGCCGTTCACGTCAACGCGCTGACGTCACGCGCCCACGTTGAGGACGTACCTGTCGAGCGCTCGACTTTTGCGGCATCTCTTCTTCCGTGGGCTAGGGCCGGTATGGTCTGAAATCCACAACCCTTTACTCTAGAGTCCTAGTCAACCTGCGTCCTGCATTCGGGTTGGATATTGAAGAAGGAGGATGTGTCAGTTTGAAAGTCCTCCTACCTCAATTCCGAGTTGGATCATGGATTCAGTTTTAATCTTTTAATTGGGGAGTAAGATCAGAAATCTTTATTCTTAATTTAGGGTGATACGGGTTGACATTGGGGCCCTTTAAAGGAAGAACGACTTAACTTTATGCTGCTCCCGTGTTTGAAGGAGGACAAAAAAAGTCCCACCTGGCAACATTTCCGTAACGTCTTCAGTAGAAAACACCAGGTATCTTTTGATTCGCGATAGTTTTCGTTATTTGTCCAGCTTGCATCGAGTGCAACTCCCAGGGTTACCTAGGTTTTAGGTCTGAAACAGATGCAGAATCCAAAGGCAGCGCAAAAAAGAGTCACCGATTTTGCTATGCCTCTGAGCTGCGAGGTGAGTTGCATTGTATGACTGAAGAGTTGTGAGCTGTCACGTTCAGATTTTGGGTCACCTACGAGGCCAGTGCTCGTTTCTTGGTTTCTTTTGTAACAGGTATACTTACATGAAGTTAAATCTACACTAACTGTATATAAGGTGAACATTCTTTAAACTTTCACCTATTTTCTCTTGGAAACGTAAACATTTTAATAGAAGGGAAACAGGTTCCAAGAAAAGGTTAATTTCTACCTCAGTGGGTTTTATTTTCACCAGATTTGCCCAGAATTAATTTTCAGTTTTTTAATCATTAGTTTGGATTTATGTGTCTATAAAAATATCTTTGGTGTAATATTTGCTTTGCTTGTTTTAGTCTTAAGCTGTTTGTCATTTAATAGACCCTCAGAAATTAATTTTGCAAATAGTATGCTTTATGTGGTATTTAAAAAGTGTGGAAAAAATAGAAGATAATTATGTATATTAGAGAATGAGATTTATATTTTTTTTGGAAAAAATTCAATTCATGAGACTTGAAGTTTTCAGCAGTGTTTCTATCACATTACACGTATGTGTGTACCTATACATATGAAACTATATATGTTTCAGAGGTTCTGTTCTACAAAGGAACTTTTTTTGAGCCATGCTGTATAGTCACTGCAGCATCATTGTGGCTTTTGTAATTGTTAAATCTTTTCAGAAATATTTTTATTTTTAACTCTTACTTTATAAGATTGTTTTTCTGAGGAAGTCAGTATGCAAATAATTGAACTGATATCAGTCAATTTTACATGTCTTTCTGAGTCCCTGTGAAATAGTACCTCTGTAGTTAAAAAGTATTTATGGCTATTAAAATGTGTGTATATTTATTGTTGATTTTTATCTTAAAAGTGCTTCTCCTGATTTTTCTTAGTGTGTATAGTATGATTGAAAACCATATATGTGACCTATGATTTAAGGCATTTCCTCAAATTGAATATGTATCTATTACCCATGGACCTGAGATCTATTTACAAATAGATTACACCTAATAGAAGAGGCCTGTTGGTAGAATTTGTCACAGATTGCATCTAGAAGATACCTGACGTCCCACTCCCAGCATACATAATACTCTTCATAGATTGATACTTTGATTGGAAAACCAAATCAGATTATTTAGTTTATGATGTCAGTATTAGTGTCATATTGCCCTTTTTACTTTTTTAAACTAGAGTTGAGTGTTTTAGTCTGTGTTTTCAGTCATCTGTAGCTCATTAGGAGTATTATTGTTAAGCCTGACTTTGGGCACATACAGTTGATGAGAACAGATTTGCTGAAGTTATGGATTTGTGTTAGTAAATTGGCTGTTTTCCAGGTCATGTAAGTGATAGATTTCCTACTTCCTGTTGTGACATGTTGATGATAATTTTTATACCACTCAGGAATCCAGGTTTGATCTCTGTGGTGGGTCAGATACCAAACCTGTATCCTGTGGAGTTTGGCCAGGATTACCGCTTTGTGTAACTTTTCAGTTTAGTTTGTAGTCATACTTGTCAGCAAGGATCTACAAAGTAAATGATAAAATGTTAGTATTTTATGGAGTGAATTCTATGGTTCAGCCTAGTACTAAGTGCTATTTTTTATCAAGTCCATGTAATATTTTACTATTTTAATCACATTTTAAGATAAAGAATCTGAGGCACAGAGGATTTAATTAACTTGCTCTAGGTCTCACAGAACCGAGAGGCAGATCCAAGACAGAAGTCAAGCAAGTAATGTGATTTCAGAGTTCTCTCTTTTAATGACTATGTCTTTAACTAATTAGAATTTGAAACACAGGACAGAATAAAAGACATGACAACACCAGAGGTTTATTTTTGATTGTTAGGGTATTCTGTAAAATTAAAGAAGCTATAGAAAATAGAGATACTTATTTTTAAGCCATAATTTTACTGCTCTAAAAATCTTTGGGTGTTTATTTTTTGATAAAATTTTTATTTTATACTGTTTAACTTACAAAGTTCATATACATTGTTTTTCACACAGAATCTTTTGTGTTTTTATGTACACATTTACTTGATTCCAGTCTAATTTATAAATATGTATAAGCACTATAGCTACTGTTTATTTTAATTCTTAAAGATAAGTGTTCAGTTAAATATTAAATAGAGGGCACGTCTATAGGAGAAGCTATTTGAGTTTGTGAGATATGCAGACATTTGATTTCTAAATTTGACTGGAACTAAGTTAAATAAATTTATTCCTTATTCTTATGGGATCATGTTTTTAAGATCTTCCATAGCCGCCTCGTATTAGATTATTATTTTATCTTTGTTCCTTTTTGGTAGGCTAAGCCTTAATTTTTTTCGTTTTAAAATAATCTAGCATTTTAAAAAAATTGAAAAAAATAATCTAGCATTTACACTTTTTTTTTTTTAATTTTATTATTATTTTGTGTGTCTGTGTACTGTCAAATCAGATCTGACTGGTACAGGAGGAGACTGTTCCTCCTTTCCCGGCAGAGCATCTGGTGGATTCGAACGATGCGACTCTGGGATTGCAGTGCAGCTTCTTGCCACTAGGCCACCAGAGCTCCCCGCATTTACACTTTTAATGCTGTAAAACTTTTGTAAGTTTACAAAGTTTTCTTCAGGGTAGAGAGCTATTTCTTTTAGTATGTTACTCTTTTATGAAGAAAAATGTATTACATAATGCCTAATAGTGGGAAATAAAGGATATTCCTTTTTAAAAGAAAGCAGGTTCATTATTGTCATATCTTGATATGTTTATAATTTGTAAGCATATATCTTATTACTGTGATGTTCTCACCCATGTCTCATAATGTTTCAAGAACTTTGGGTCTATTTAACAAACTCCTCAGCTATTCCCCTGTCTGATCTTGATTTTGCTTTTATTTTTAAATAAGCTTTTGGTATATAGACATTCTTTAATTGTGACATAATTGGTTTGTGAAAGTAGGTAGAGTGTGTTAATTTGCCTAACATCTCTATCTAGAATACAATTTTTGAGAGTTTGTGTTTATGGTACTTAAATGAGAGAATTCATAACTTTATCATTGTTACTAATCACTTGTGTGCATTGCTGTGGAATGCTCTCTTAGCTGACCCTGCAGCAGATTTTTTAAAGACTGTAAATCACATGGGTAGAGATTGCCCATCCTTCTCTCGTGGAGACTGGTGAATATCAACAGCCAGAGAGGCACGGTCTGTGGATTAGCAGTGCAGTTTCCTGTGGACTAGGCCACCAGAGCAAATGAGTAACCCTGATGGATTGTTGTTGTTAGGTGTCTTTGAGTAGGAACCAACTCATAACTGATCCTACAGTGAGTTTTCAGAGGCTGCACGGGAGGAGATCACCCCTCTCACCCTTGGAGCAGCTGGTGGATATGAACTGAATAGCTTTGGATTGGCAGCACAACTCCTTACCACGGGGACACCAGAGTAGATTTAGATTTTTTATTTAGAATAAGATGGATTGAAACATTGACTAGGGCAATGTGATCAGCTCAGGACAGGGCAAGCTTCAGAGCTATTGTACATCGAGTTGCTATGAGTTGCAGGAAACTCAACAGCACATAACAACAGATACATTGCAGTTACTGAGGGAAGAAAAATTATCCTGTAAAATTAGTTTAAAATCAGATCGATGTAGTGTTAGAATTAGTTATATTGGTTTTACTTTGAGTACCTTGAAAAGTTTTAAATTGCACCCTGCTCATGTGTCAGTCTTATCAGTAGACCCCACTCAATTCCTCTGAGAGTTAATGACCTTTGTAATCTGTCTTTCTGATGTTTTTATATTTGAGTTCCTGTATTATAGTGTCTTTGAGTTACTTGATCTGCTGAATTATAAATTTTAAAATCTGTGTATGTTTTATTTTATGTGAATGCTTTCCTGTCCGAGAGGCATACAGTATGTTAAAACATGGACTGCTTACTGAAATGTTGACAAATTGAACTTCTGAGGCAGAAAGTCGAGGCAGTTTCCTCTGGTTAAGATTCACAGCTTTTTAATACCTTTTGAATGGTGCCTGCCATGAGAAATGGCAGTGGGTTTGGCCTCATTATACATGTTGTTGTTGTTGATTGCTTTCGAGTTGGGCGTGACTCATAGTGACTGTTTGAGTTTGATATATTTAAAATTGAGTAGAATTTTTAAAGGATATGCACTTTATTGTAATTTTCCCAATGACTTTGAAATGATAGGGTGATTGTTCTGTGTTTAGTTAATTAGCATTAATTGGCAAATGACTACATAATTTTAATTTAGGTGCTTTCTTCCTCCTCTTTTTAATTAATTTTAAAAATGGAGATAAGAAAATACCTTTCCCCTGATATGAAACCATATGGAAAAAAGAATAGGTACATGTTCTCAGTGGGGATTCAGTGGTTCCAAAAGCCTGCTAAATATGTATTTACATTCAGATCTCTTAGGGCCATCACATATGGGTGGAGGGTCTGCGAAGGAGAGAAAGACCCTCAACTAGGCAGATTGACAGGGTGATGACTGCTGCAGTGGTCTCTTGTGTGGCAGGAGATGGTGCAGGATAGAGCAGGGTTCATATCTTTAGTTCATAGGGTCACTATGAGTTGTATTCGACTGGATGGCATCCAACAACAACTAAAACAACAACGATCTTTTCTAAATGCCGCCTTTGATTGACTTTCCAGTTTCTGTATGATCAAGTATTTTTTTTTTTTTTATATAGGAGAAACTTTAGAATCATTGATAGTTACCTTTACCTAGTTCTCCGTCTATTCCAGATATAAATTATCCTTTATGGCCTCTAAATATGTCAATTCTTGTTTTCACTGTGACTTTAGATATTTCACATCTTTTAGATGTTTCTCCCCCTCCTTTATTGTTTCTTGTTAAAATAGTTTTGAAATGTTCTTAATGGTATCCCTGATTTTACTTCCTCTTTCTGACCTATTTCTTGCACAAATACTATTTACTTAGAAAATAGCTTTGCTTGCATTACTACTTAGTTCCGTCTTAAGTTCTTTTGTAATTAGGCTCTAATTTCCCTTCCAGCATTCTTCCTTAGTCCATTCTACATTAACCTTAGTGGCCTTGTTTTTTACTTGACCAACATTTTGCAAAGTGTTTTGTCAAATATTACTAAAAAAACTAGCTCATTGCCACCCAGTCAGAACTGGCTCATAACTCATAACTGACCGTCCAAGTGAGTTATCAGAGGCTATAAATTGCTCAGAAGGAGATTGCCCATTTTTCTCCTTGGAGCAGTTGGTGGAGCTGGAACAGCTGTTTTGGGGTTGGCAGCACAATTTACCACGAGGCCACCAGAACTCCCTTATAGAATATTGTCATTGATGTTTACCATTGAGTTAGAACTGACCCTTCAGTGGGTTTTCAGAGGCAGTAACTTGTGCAGGAGTTGAATGCCTTTCTTTCTTCCACAGAACTGCTGGCAGATTTGAACTTGATTTGGTGTACCTTGTACTTCTGACACTCCCCTGTACCCCATCTCCCTAATTGCTAACATTGAAGATTTAAGTTTTTCTTTGAGCTAGATTATATGTTTAACTATCTGGTCAGGCACACTCAATTGGGTCACCCTTCTTTGGGATGGGAACAAATATAGATCTCTTCCAGTCAGTTGGCCAAGTGGTTCTCCAGATTTCTTGGCACAACTTGGTGAGCACATCCAGGGC
>NW_006400121.1:769259-783814 GCF_000299155.1 Elephantulus edwardii
AGGGACATCATGCTTGGGAGGGTGGAGGGACAGCGCAGGAGGGGAAGACCCTCTATGAGGTGGATTGATTCAGTGACTGGGGTAATCGGGATGAGTGTGTCAGAGGCAATGTGATTGGCACAGGATAGAGCAGGATTTAGGGCTGTTGTACACAGGGTTGCTATGAGTCACAAACAACTCAGTGGCACATAACAACAACAACATATGGCCAGCCACCTAACTAATAGTACTTTGGCACTTTGGTATGGTTTTCATCTCTAGTTGGTCTTTATTTTCATAAACATGTAAAACTTGTTGGGAGCTATGAAAAATTAGAATACTTGCTTTACATACAGCGTGAGTACCTTAGAATCCTTGTGGTCTGCTTCTTGATACTTGTGACTTTTAGACCTATATTAGTGTGCTAAATGTAACCATATGCTTCATTGTAGTGTGACCTTGAATACAAATTAAAGCCTAGATATGCAATGGTATGGTAAGAAAAAATGCTGTGATTTTGAGTCCTGTGAACCCAAAAGGAGTGAAATTTGTTTTATCCAACTGTTTTATAAATTGTCAGTTACCAGAAGCATTGCCGACATCTTAGGTTTTTTTATTCACTGTTTCCCACGTTTATTTGTTACCAAGCTCTCCGACGTATTTCTATAAACTCTAGTTCTTCCATATTACTGTGTCTTGGCTTAGTTAAAACCTCACTATCTTATGTTTAGAATTACTCCAGGGTCTATCCTCACCCCACTCCTTCCTTATCTTCAGTATTTAAGTCTCCTGCTCTTCTAATCTGCCTCCCACAGTGCTGCCAGCCTTGGGTTCTAACATTCCTATCTGGTCATGTGGTGTCTCTTAAAAATGGTTTCTTCCATCTACTCATGAGTGTGTGAGCTTCTTTTGTTGTTGTTACGTGCCATTGAGTTTTCTGTGACTCATACTGGCTTCATGAGTTAACAGCTCTGAACCTGCCCTATCCTGTGCTGGCCTCATCATTTCTGATATACTTGAATCCACTGATACAGTCACTATGTCACTCCATCTTTGAGACCCTTCCTTGCTTTTGATGACCCTCAACTTTTCTAAGCATGGTATTCTTTTCTACAGAGTAGCCTCTCCTAACAGCATGCCCAGAGTATGTGGGCTGACATTTTATCATCCTTGCCTCTAAGAAGCACCCTCGTGCACTTTCTCCAAGACAGATTTTTTAAATTCTATTGACAGTCCACAGGATATTCAGTACTCTTCTCCAGCACCACAACACAAAGGCATCAACTCTTCTTATGTCATCATTATTTGTCCAACTTTCAGGTACATAGCAAGTAATTAAAAAGACCATAGTTTGAGTCACATGCACCTTAGTCAGTCTTTTATAAATTTTTTCTTTTTTGAACCTTTGTCTTTAAGCTGACGTTGTTGCTCTTTAGACTCTGGAAAGCTCCCTGACAGAAGATTTCCTCCGTGCAGCGTGTTTTTTTATTTGATTATTGATTGTGGATCCAAGTAAGATGAAATCATTGACAAATTCAGTCATTTTTTTTTTGTCTATTGTGATGTTACCTCTTGGTCCAGTGGTGAAAATTTTGGTTTACTTGATGTTGAGATGTAATTAATATTGAAGGCTGTCGTGCCATTTGCATAATGCAGGTTGTTGAGTTCCTTAGGATGAGAAACTAACCCCACCTTTATGATCTGGGCTGTGCCTCTTTCTCCCGCTACTCACCTGTTGCATGAGTTACCCAAGTAGGTTTTATATTTCTGTGTGTTTTTAGATATACTTGTTTTTTTTATCTGTATTGACTTTTCAACTCATACTTAGCCTGGTGTACTCATCATTCTTCAAAACTCAGCATTAGCATTACTTCTGTTTGTATAGTGTTATCCCTTGGCAGCACTGCTTATTCTTCAGTGATATCAATGTAGAAAACCAGGGAAACTAAGACAGCTAAAATAATTCTCAAAAATAGTAAAATATGAGAGTTCATTCTGTATGATTAATCATTATTATATAGCTACTGTAGTCAAAACTTTGGTTTTGACATAATAAAGAGACTCATATTGATGGAACACCACAGAGAACATTAAAATATGCCCAGCTAATACTTTCTGAAAAGTTTGAATGAATGAAAATAGCCTTTTCAACAAATAGATATTCACAGACAGAACTTTGATCTGTGACTTCTACCTTATATGAAAATAAATGAATAGTAGATCACAGACTTAAATGTAAAGCCTTCAGAAAAAGAAATAGAAAATTTGTGTAATCCCTCACCCTCTTTTTCTTTCTCATTGCCATTGAATTGATTCCAACTCATAGCTGACCTAGAAAGTTTCCAAGTCTGTAAACTGCACAGGAGGAGGTTGTCCATCTTTCTTCCTCGGAGCAGCTGGTGGATTCGAACCAACAGAGAAACACAAACTGGAGGTTAGCAGCCCAGCATTCTATGGACTAATCCACCAGAGCTCCCTTGTAGAATCTACAGTTCTTGGACCCAAATCACGATTCATAAAAGAAAAATATCAATAAATTGAACATTATCTCCTACAAAAGATCTTGTTAAAAGAATGAAAAGAAATAGAGTAGGAGAAAATATTTGCACATCATATGTATAGCAGAAGGATAATATCTATAATATATATGGAATTAAAAATATAATTTATAAAAATATCCAATTAGAAAAATGGCAAAAGACAGGATATTTCATGAAAGAGGAAATAGTTCATGAAAGAAGTTGGACAGATAGCAGGTAAGTATGTAAAATAATGTTTAGCATCATTATTAGCTCCTTGTTATATGCCATTGAGTTGACTACAACTGATAGCAACCTTATGAATAATAGCTCTATCTTAAGCCAGTCTCATTGTCTCTGACATACCTGTGCCTATTGCCACAGCCATTGGGTCAATCTATCCCATTTATGACCTTCCTTTCCTACACTGAACCTCCACCCTTCTGAGCATAATAAAGTCTGTCTCCAAGGACTTGTCCCTCCTGGCAATATGCCCTAAGTATGTGAGATGAAGTTGCACAATCTTTGCCTCTAATGAGCAACCTTGTTTCACCCATTCCAGGACAGACTCATTTGTTTCCTTCACAGTCTTCTCCAGCACCACAACTCAAAGGCATCAATTCTTCTTTGTCATCTTTATTCATTATTCAGCCCTCAGATGCTTAGCAAGTAACTGAGAAGACCATGGCTTGGATCAGGCATTCCTTAGGCTCTATAAGGACATCATTAGCACTCTGGAGAGGTCTCTGACAGCAGACTTTCCTACAGCAACAATCGTTTTGATTTCCTTACTGCGGTGCCAAGAGTGTTAATTGTGGATCTCGGCAAGATGAAATTGTTAATAATAATCTTCAACTATTCTCTATCATGATGCTGTCAGTTGGCTTGGCGGTAAGAATCTTTGTTTTCTTGATGTTGAGATGCAATCCATATTGATGATGGCAGTTTGTTACCTTCCTCAACAAATGCTTCAAGAAGTCCTCAGTTTTGGTGAGTAAGGTTGTGTCATCTGCATAGCTTAGGTTGTTGATGAGTCTTCTTCCAATTTCGATGCCACATTCTTCATAAAATCCAGCCTCCCAAATGATCTGTTTCACATACAGATTGAAAAGGTATTTCCTAGCTCTGTTCTGATGAGTGCTTCCTGGTCTAAGTATAGGTTTCACATGAGCACAATCATGTGTTCTGGGATTTCCATTCTTCTTAGTGTTAAGCACAATTTATTGTGATTCAGTCAAATGCCTTTGCATAATCAATAGAAAACAAATCAACATTCTTCTAGTATTCTCTGCTTTCAGTCAAGATCCACCTGACATTGGCCTAGATGAACTTCTTTCAGTTCTTTGTCAATCTACTGTCTCTTTATATATATATGAAATGTATTTAAATCTGTATACATCTATATCTATATAAATATATATAAAATATATATATAAATAAATAAGTACATAAATATATATATATTAAATTGTGTGGGGATCTAAGAGGTTAAGGAATGGGAGCAGAAGGGTAAGAGATCAGAAAGGGACTGGAAGAGAGGATAATGGTGGGCAAAGTCCAGTGGTGGTTAATTTGGGGTTTGTTTGTTTTACACAAAGAGATTGTTATTTTTATTTGTGGGTTTCCCATTTGCTATTGGGGTACAGACTCTCTGGCTGCTTCATGCTGAACAGGGGCATTGAGATGAAGGGGAAAAAAAGCCTGCTTTAACACTTTACCGGTGGTCTTGAGTTGAAGCATGCCTTCTTGTTCAGTTAGAAGATATTTTCATGACATTTTCTGCCCTCTGGCTGAAAGATATTTGTGTGGATGAGTACAGGGGAGTGGCTGGCTGAATTTTGAGGCTCCATCCACCATCACTTCTTTAGCTGGCAGTTATATTTGACTTTTGTCTCTGGAACTGGGCTCAGGGTTCAGGTTCTGGAACAAGACTTAGTGTTCATGTTACCTGTAGGAAAGGGAGCATACCTAGAGAGAACAAACCTGTGAGTAACAAAGAAAAGAGCTTTGGAGGTGTCACTTACAGGTGTACTGTAGGAGGAGATGGAGGAAAGTGGCTTAGATAAAGTTCCTCACATACACTGGGAAGCTCGTCCCCCCCCTCCCCAAAGATCTTCTGAGGTACACATCTTGTGCCCTACTGGCCACTGCAGCAGGGGACAGCACTTCTGGCTGTAGCACCATCATCACTGCCCACTTCTCCGCCAAGTGGTCTAGTTGTAACTTGAAATAGGTATTATTACTTTCCCTGTCCACAAATGGAGAAGGGGCTTCCAGAATGGGGAATTGACCTACTCAAAGTTGAAAAAGTAATAAAGGCAGTAGAACAGGGACTCAAACTAAGGTTGCCTGAAGGCAGGCAGTGAAGTGGCGAGCTGCACGCGATGGTCAGGTCAGCCATCTTTCATCATCCTCCTGCAAACAAAATCTCGCTGAAGATCATTTTCAAAATGGCCAGACACAGGGTGCTTCCTGCTGGCTGGCCGCACCCATCATTACTTCATGATCATGTGGTATTTCATAAAATTCTACTGTGTCAGCCAATTCTTCTTGGTACAGTGACTCTGTGTACTCTTTCCATATTCTTTTGAAGCTTCCTGAATAATTAGCCACTAGAGAAATACAGACCACTGTGAGGCGAGAAGGGACATCTGGCAGCGTAGTCCTTAGGGAGTTGCACTGGCAACCCAAAAGGATGTGCTTCTGGCTATTTCAATTCACTAGCAGCTTCTGGGAGAAACAGCCATTCTCCCCCATGTGATTTACAGCCGTAGAAAGCACTTTGAATGTGAGATGTGGGTTCTGGCTTGACACCAATGAATTTAAGAATGACTAAGACTAGACACCTCTCAGAATGGTTAAAGTGAATAATAAAACAAAACCAAGCAAAACAAAACAGTGACACCACCAAACAAAAGGATACAGTAAAATGATCACTTAGGAATTGCTGATGGGAATGTGAACAGGTACAACCTCATTGGAAAAGAGTTTAATAAAATAAAAAAAATACAGCTGTCATGATAGCAGTTGGACTGCTACATATTTATTCCAGAAAAATGACAAAGGCCTGTACTACATTTGTAGTTGTTACTGTCATTAGGTGGCTTTGAGTTGAGTAAAACTCACAGCAACCCTGTGAACAACAGATCTGGACTCTGCCCCGTCCTGTTCCATCCTTATCTTTTCTGATGTACTTTAGCTCATTACTGCAGTCACTGTGTCAGTCCATCTTGCTTATGCAGTTCATCTTCTGTTCATCTTCCACCTTTCCAAGCATGATGCCCCTTTCTAAGGAATATCCAGCCCCTACTAACAACATGCCACAGTATGTGATAGAAAACTTTTGTCATTCTTACCTCTAAGGGGCATTCAGGCTACACTTTTTCCAGGACGTATCTGTTAGTTCTTTTGGCAGTTCATGAGATACGGACTTTCTTCTAACACCACACCTCAAAGGCATAAATTCTTCTGTCATCCTCATTCATTGTTCAGCTTTCAGATACATAGCAAATGATTGAAAATGCCATGGCATGAATTAGACACCTTTTAGTCTTCAAACGGACCTCATTACTCCTCAGTAATTTGGAGAGGTCCATGTCAGCCGACTTGCTTGATGCACTCTCCTCCAGTCTCCTGACTGCTGGTACCAAGGATGTTGATTGTAGATCATAGTAAGATGAAACAATAGAAAATTTCACTCTTTTCTCCATATATCATGATGTTGCTTATCAGTTTAGTGATGTGGATTTTTTGTCTTCTTGATGTTGAGATGCAATCCATATTGTAGTCTTTGATCTTCTGCAGCAAGCAGCTCAAGTCATTCTTATTTTCAGCATGAATGGTTTTGTCACCTGTATAATGCAATTTATTGAAGAGTCTTCCTCCTATCTTGATGCCACCTTCTTCCTCTTGAATCATTTGCTCAGCATACAGACTGAATAGATAGGGAAAAATGATACAACCCTGATGTACACTTTTTCTATTTAAACTATGTAGTCTTCCCTTGCTGTGTTCAGGCTACATAGTAACTCCTTTCAAAGTAGTCAAAACCTAGAAACAAGACAGAAGTCTTTCAACTGACAAATGATTGAACTAACTAATAATTCCAGTGTAAGAGAACTTGTCCCATGGAATAGTTGTTGAGTTGGTTCTGACTTTGGAATCAAATGGTTGCTGTGTTTGGACCCCCTGTTGCAGTTACTGTGTCAATCTTTTTTTCTGTTTATCATCATGCTGCTCTCTGGTTCATTTGGGGTGATTCTTTTTCTCCCCCTTATGTTTAGGAGTAATCCAAATTGAAGACTGTATAGTCTTTGTTCTTCATCAGTAAGTGTTTCATGTCCTCATTGTGTTCACTATATAAGATTTTGTCATCTGCATGATGCAGGTGGTTGAGTCTTCCTCCAGTCCTGATGCAGAATTCTACATGTTACCGAGTTTCTTTAATCTATTGCTTATTGTGTAGAATGAATAAGTATGTGGAAAATATTAAACTCTGAGGCACACCTTTCCTAACTTTTTCCCTCTCTGTAAATGTTCATTAAATTTAATACAATAGTCTTTTTTTTTTAAATGTGAAGAATGGAAATATAAAACTGCTCTGGTGTTAAGAAGCTGCACTGCAATCCCAAAGGAACACAGTTCAAATCCACCACCTGCTCTGTGGAAGAAGAATGGCCAATCTCCTCCATTGTGATTTACTGCCTCTGAAAATTCGTTCGAGAGTCAGCTGTGAGTCACTTCTGACTCAATGACACACAACAACAACAACAACAAACCAATGAAGGCAAAGAAAAGCAAAAAGCAAAGGAAAAAAACTCCAAATACCACCAAGAAAGCACCATCAGGAGTGGAGTACTTTCATCTGAACTGAGATCTCTGTGCTAGGAACTTCCTTGACACAGAGCAAGACCAAGACACATGGAGCTCTCTAAAGAATGGCAATTGACAATTTGGAATTGACAGTGAAAGAGGCACTGATTTTCCTCCAGACCTAAGATGAAAGTCTTCCCCCTAGAGCTGAAGCTCTGAATTTGGATTTCCAGCCTCCTAAACGGTGAGAAAATAAATTCGTGTTTGTTAACGTAAAAACCGAAAAACCTAGCTCAATTTAGTAAAAGACATGCAGGAATAAAAATAAAAAGAAACAGCATTATAAAAATTTTGACAACATCATAAAATAATAGAAATGAGTCTAACTGTGATTTCAATATGTTAATATGCTAAACTTGTCAAATTTGGTAAAAATCAGAACTGCCCAGATTAAATAAGGAATTTTAAAAGTCTTGGTGTTGTTGCCATCGAGTCACTTGCCACTCATAGTGACCCTATGTACAACAGCTCTGAACCCTGCTCTATCCTGAGCCAACCTCATCGTCTCTGACACACTAACCCCGTATTACCCCAGTCACGGAGCCAATACATCTCATCCAGGGTCTTCCCCCCCTCAGCGCTGTCCCTCTACCTTCCCAAGAATGATGTCCCTCTCCAAGGACTGGTCACTCCTTGCAAAATGCCCAAAGTGTGTCAAACAAAGCTTCAGAATCCTTGCCTCCGAGGAGCAGCCTGGTCTCACCCTCTGTAAGATGAACCTGTTTGTTTCCTACGAGTCCATGGTATATTCACCACTATTCTCCAGCACCACAGTTGAAAGGCATCATTTCTCCTTTTATCATCCCTAGTCATTGTCCAACTTTTTTTTTTTTCTTTTTCTCTTCAGAGGGGGGAGTGAGCTGATGCGGAAGGGTGGGCAGGGAGAAAAGTGCAGCAATTACTGAATGGAAATAAAAGAAAAAACACAAAAACAACTTTCCTAATTTTAACAAAGTATCTCTTTGTTGTGTTCAAAGGACTATCTTTTGTACAAGTCCCACTTGAGCACAATTCAGTGTTCTTGAGTACCGATTCTTCAGAGTATTATTTATAATTTGTTCAATGCCTTTGCAGAATCATTAACATACAAGTAAACAGCTTTCTGATATTCTCTGCTTTCAGCCAAGAAACAATAGTGCTTTACACCAAAAACAGAAGGATTTGACATATACATAACTCAGGTGGACCCACAGAATTATGTTTTGTGAAAAAAGCCAATCCTAAAAAGCTTTATCTCGCATACTTTGGGCATGTTATCAGGAGGATCCAGTTCTTTGAAGGGGACATCATGCTTGGAAGAGTGGAGGGTGAAAGAAAGAGGAAACCCCTGAAAGAGATAGTTTGACACAGAAGCCAAGGGTGTTGGCTGTGGAGCTAAGCAAGATGGAGTAATTGACCGTTTCTCTCTATTCTCCATCTGTCATGATGTTGCCTATTTGCCTGGTGATGAGGATTTTGTTTTTTTTTTTTTGATAAGATGTAATATATTGAAGGCGGTTGCCTTCGATTCTCTGTAGCAGTTGTTTTGAGTCTTTCTCACTTTGAACAAGCAAGGTTGTGTCATCTGTATAATGCAGGATGTTGATGAGTCTTCCTTCTATCCTGATGCTACATTGTTTTCATAGGGTTCAGCCTCTTGAGTGATTTGTTTTGCATAGAAATTGAATAGGTATGGAGAAAGATTACAGCCCTGTCACATGCTTTTCCTAATTTTAAACCATACAATGTTCCCTTACTCTGTTTGGAGGATAACTTTTTGGTTGAGGTGTAGGTTTTGCATGAACACAATTAAGTTTTCTGGGATTTCTATCCTTTTCAATGTCAATTATGATTTGTTAAGATTCAGTCAAGTGCCTTGCATAGTCAAGAAAACACAAATAGATGTTTTCGACTTAACAGCCAAGATGATACCTGCAACGATAGCCCTGCTGCCGTGGCTGCTTCTAAATCCAGCCACAATTTCTGACAGTTGTCTGTAGATGTATTGTTTTTGAATGATCTTCAGCAAAATTTTACTTGCATGTGATGTTAATGATACTGTTAAGTAATTTTACATTCTATTGGATCACCTTTTTTTGGGAATAGGAACAAATAGGGATTTCTTGTATTTGGTTAACTAGGTAGCTGTTCTCCATATTTCCTGGCTTGGCTTGGCGAGCACGTCTAAAGCTGCATCTGTTTGGAGAAATGTGTCAATTTGTATCCCATCTATTTCTGGGGACTTATATTTTGCTAATGCCTTCAGCTGTAAAGCTGAACTCTGTGACACTGATGTGTCAAATGCGATAATGGTTACCCATGGTGGACAGTGTTTGGTGGCACTTCCCGGTTAAAACAGAAGCAGAACTGGCATCCACTTCCATAAATAGCTTGCCTCCAGAAACCCTATGAACCTGGAGCAAGGATGAAAGTCAGGCAGGTGTCGAGGACTTTCGTTCATAGGGTCGTTATATGTCGCCTACAACTCAGTGGCACTTACAACACAACAACAATGCCTTCAGTGCAGTTTAAACTTCTTTGTTGATCACCATTTGTTATTTTCCTGAAATGGTCCATCAGTTATTTTGATACAGTGACTCACTGTATTCCTTCTATCTTCTTTTGATGCTTCCAGGATAATTCAGTATTTTGCTCATGGTGTCCTTCTGTATTGCAGCTTAAGTTGTGAATTTGTTCTTCAGTTCTTTTGGCTTGAGAAATGCTAAAAGACTTCTTCCCATTTAGTTTTCTAACTTTGCACATTCATCCATAATATTTTGTCATTTTGCATTGCCTTTAGAAATCTTCTAGTCATCTCTTTTACTTTGGCAGTTTTTCCCCTTTGTTTCAGCTTTTTGACATTCTAATGCAAATTTCAGAGTCTCCTTTTTTTTGAGACAAAACCAAAATTGTTATATTACTGTATTATTTTTAATTGAGATTTTTTTTGTTTTTTTAAATTAAATTTTATTAATTTTAATGAACATTTACAGAGATTTTGGGTTTCCATTCATTCATTGTTGCACTAATTGTGATTTTTTTTTTAACAAAAGTGTACAGAAAAGTTGGATTTTCATTCATTGTTGCACATTTTGCTCCCTACTCCCCTGCCTCTGGTTCACTTAAAATAATTCATTCATTGTTGCATAATTTCCTTCCTCCCTCAGTTCACTTTCTGTGCACCTCATACAAATAATGCTTAGTCGTATATTCCTTTTAAATAGTTCTTTCCTTCTTCTGTTCCATTGCAGTGTTCATTATTTATCCCCTCTCTTTTCTTAGTTCCCCCCCCCCCAATCTCCATGCCAGTCTTGCTTTATAACAGTGGTGTTAAGCAGTATTTGTCCTTTGTGACTGAGATTTTTCACTCAACATAATGTCCTCCAGGGTCAATCATGTTCTGTAATATTTTATGAATCCCTTGTTTTTCAGTGTTGCATAGCATTCCATTGTATGAATATACCATAATTTTTCCTATCCATTCATTTGTTGATGGGCATTTGGGTTGCTTCTGTCTCTTTGATATTGTGAATAATGCAGCAGTAAACATAAGTGTGTGTATATCTGTTGGATGGCAGCTCTGGTTTCTTTAGGGTATATTCCTCATAGTGGAATCTCTGAGTCAAATGCCATTTCTGTGTCCAACATATAGAGAAAGTGACATACCACCTTCCATATAGAGGTTGTACCATTTTATACTACCAGCAGTGAATAAGAGTTCCAGTCACTCCACAACCTTGCCAACATTTGTTTGCTGCTCTGTTGAACTTTGTTATTTTTATTACTGGGATGAGTTGATATCTTATAGTTGTTTTATTTGCATCTCTCTGAGAGCTACGGATTTTGAACATCTCTTCATGTGTGTGTTTGCCATATGAATGTCTTCTTTGGTGAAGTGTCTGTTCATATTCGGTGCCCATTTTGTGATTGGGTTGCTTACCTTTTTCTCACTTATGTCCTGAAGTATTCTATAAATTTTAGATATGAGTCCCTTATCAGATAGGTCATTACCATATATTTTTCCCCAGTCTGGGTTTCCATTTATCCCTGTTGGAGAAGTTTTTTGATGTATATTCAGAATCTCTTTTGACATCCATTTTTGTCTTTTCTTTCTCCTTTGTCTTTGAAATGGCCTTTAGCTTGCTTCATGAATGATATCCTTGATGCCATCCCATAGCTGATCTGGTCTTTTATCTTTTGTGTTCAATATCTGAAACCTTTTCTTGATGATTTTTAAATTCAGGTAAGATAGGCTCAAGATTGTATTTTGGTTCTTGTGGACTTCTTTAAATTTTCTTCAGCTTCAGCTTGAATTTAAACATGAGTGATGTTAAAGAATAGAGTGTGTTAAAAGTGAAGTGACTATAAAAGGGATATATGGGGGAATCTGTGTTGTGGTGGAAATGTTCTGTTTCTTGACTGTATCAATGCCAAAATCATGGTTGTGATATTATACTGTAGTTCTGTAAGATATTGCCATTTGTGGAAACAGGAAAAGGGATACACAATATCTTGAAGCTATTATTATCTCAAAAAGCTTTAAGGTGATTTGAACACTTCATGTGTGCCAAATATTGTGCAAGGCACAGAATACAAACTGTTGAGTAAAATCTGATACTAAATAACTAAGCATAAAATACAGGAGACATAAACACACTTCAATAAAATAAATGAATGTAAAATTACAACTATGGTGAATGGTGTTCTAGTGCAATATTCAGTGGCTTCTGACATCCATATTGGTCTTTTCTTCCCTCCCTCTGTCTTTTTCTTGTTTTTCCATCTTCTTTTATTTGATGGCAAATTCCTAGGTTACATTATTTATGCAGCTGTTAAAGACTGTTGTATGCTTCCCCCTGTCTTTTTAATGATCTTCTGCATTCTTCATGAATGATATTCTTAATATCTTCTGACAGCTTTTCTAGTCTTCCTGGCCTCAAATCTGTTCGTGAGATGATGTTTAAATTCAAGTGGGATAGACTCAAGATCAAGTTTTGGTTCTTGTGGATTTGTTTTAATTTTCTTTAGCTTCACTTTGCACTTGTATATAAGCAGTTGATGGGAAATTAAGGGAAAAAATTAGGAAGTTAAGCTGAACAGAACATTTCAAAGGACAGCTCAGGAAGACAAAGCAAAGTATTATAATAAAGTGCAAAGAGCTGGCATCAGAAAATCAAAAGGAAAGAACTTGCTTGCTATTTCTAAAGCTGAAGGAACTGAAGAGCTAATTCAAGACTCATTTTGCAATACTTAAAGATACTATAGGGAGAAAATGGAATGATGCAGGAACCATCAAAAGAAGATGGAAAGAGTACACACAGTCACTGTACCAAAAAGAATTGGCTGACACAGATGAATTTCATGGAACAACATATGATCAGGAGGCAATGGTGATGAAAGAGGACATTCAAGTACCAAATGCCCCAGGAATGGACGGAATATCATTTCACATGTTTTCACAAACAGATGAACCCTGAATGTGCTGACCAAATTGTGCCATGAAGTCTGGAGGACTACTGCTGGCCAATTGCTGGAAGAGATCCATATTTATCCCTATTCCAAAAAAATTGGTGCTCCAACAGAGTGGAAATTATTGAGCAGTAGCACACACAAGCAAAATCTTCCTGAAGGTAATCCAAAAAATGAGGAGAAAAGTGCATCAGCAGAGAACTACCAGAAATGCAAGCTGGGTTTAGAAAAGGAAATGGCACTAGGGACTTCAGTGCCAGTGTCAGATGGATCTTGGCTGAAAGCAGAGATTACCAGAAGAATGTAAATTTGTATTTTATGGACTATGCAAAGGCATTTGGCTATATGGATCACAACAAATTGTGGCTAACATTGAGAATAAAAATCCCAGAACACTTGATTGTGCTCATGTGAAACTTTTACTTAGACTAGAAAGCAGTCTTGAAAGTTGCAGGTGACTCAAAGGCACATAACAACAACAACAACATGGTAAGAGGTATAAATGAAAAAAATATATGAGATTGAGTTGTAGTCGACTCAATGACATGTAACAATTAACATAGTATCCCTATACGCAATAGCTCTGGACCCTCCTCTATCCTAAGGCAATCTCATTGTCTCTAATACACACTTACAACCCTAGTTATTTTGTCAATCCATTATTCTGTGTAGACTTGTCTCTCCTGGCTATATACCTAAAGTATATTTGGCTGAGCCTCAAAAGCTTGCCTCCAAGGAACAGCTTGGTTTCATCCTCTCCAGGATGGACCCGTTCGTCCTCTTGGCAGTGATCTTCCCCAGCACCACAATGCAAAAACTTTAATTTTTCTTCGGTCATCCTTAGTCATTGTCTAGCTCTCTGATGCATAGCAAGGAATTACAAAGACCATGGCCTGGATCAGGTTCACCTTAGCCTCTAGACTGACATCTTTGCTGTTTAGGACTCCACAGAGGTCCCAGACAGTAGATTTTATTAATGCAATTTGTCTTTTGATTCCCTGACTGCTGGTGCCAATAGTGTTGCTTGTGGAATGAGCAAATTGAAATTGTTCACAACCTCAGTCTCTTCTCGATCTATCATAGGGCTGCAAGTTGGCTCGGTGGTAAAAATTTTCATTTTCTTGATGTTGAGCTTCAGTCCATATTGCAAACCACAGTCTTTGACCCTTTGCAGCAAATGGCTCAGACCCCCTCAGTTTCAGCAAGCAAAGTTGTGTTATTTGCGTAAGGCAGGTTGTTGATAAATCTTCCTCCAATCCTGATGCCACATTCCTCCCCATCAAGTTAAGCCTCTTGAATGATCTGTTCTACATACAGATAAAAATGATATGGAGACAGGACACATCCTTGATGCACTCCTAGATTTTGAACCATGCAGTGTTTTTTTGCTCTATTCTGACATTGGTTCAAATACAGGTTTTGCATGAGCACAATCAGGTATTCTGGGATTCCCATTCTTCCCAAGGTTAGCCACAATGTGTTGTGATCCACACAGTCATAAGTGTTTGCATGGTCAATGAAACACATTACACATTCCTCTGGTACTCTCTGCTTTTGGCCAACATCCATCTGACATTGGCAGTGATGCCCCTAGTGTCATGGCCTCTTCTAAAATCAGCTTGTATTTCTGGCAGTTTTTTGTTGATGTACCGTTCCAGTTGCTTTTGTATAATCTCCAGCAGAATTTTCCTTCTATGTAATATTTTTTCCATTTAAAAAATTTATTATTATTAATTT
>NW_006400121.1:784208-789225 GCF_000299155.1 Elephantulus edwardii
TTCAGTGACTGGGATAATTGGAATGGGAGTGTCAGAGACAGTGCGATTGGCACAGCACAGAGTGGAGTTTAGGGCTGTTGTACATAGGGTTGCTATGAGTCACAAGTGACTCGACGGCACTTAACAACAACAACAACTATTGGATCATCATTTTTGGAATCAGAATAAAGATGAATCTCTTCTAATCATTTGGCCAAGTGGGTGTCCTCCAGATCTTAGCACACCTTAGCACACAGGGCTGCATTTGTTTGTTGAAAGGTGTCAGTTGTTATTCCATTAATTCCTGGGACCTTGTTTATTTACAGTTTCTTCAGAGCAGCCTGAATTTCCTCCTTCATCACCTCTTTACAGAAATTGTTTCATGAAAGTCTTCTCTATTAGCCAGTTCTAGCTACAGTGACTCTGTACTCCTTCCATCTTTTTTTGATGCTTCCTGAATCATTCATTATTCTGCCCATAGCATCCTTAAGTATTGCACCGTGAGGCTTGAATTTGTTCTTCATTTCATTCAGCTTAAAAAGTGCTGAGTGAATAGTACAACCATTATGGAAGGCAGTATGGTGCTTTCTCAAAAAATTGGAAAGAAAAAGACCATTAGACCCAGGAGTTCCATTACTGGGACTATACCCTAAAGAAACCAGAACTGCCACCCAAACAGATATATGCACCCCCATGTTTATTGCGGCTTTGTTCACAATAGCAAAGAGCTGGAAGCAACCCAAGAGCCCATCAAGAAGCAAATGGATAAAGAAGCTGTGGTATACTCACACAATGGAATATTATGCAGCACTGAAAAACAAAGAACTCATGAAATATTATACAAAATGAGTGACCATGGAGGACATTAATGCTGAGTGAAACACCTCAGTTGCAAAAAGACAAATACTGCATAATGCCACTGTTATAAAACAAGACTGACATGGGGGTCAGGGAGAAACTAAGATAAGAGGGGATAATGTTCACGACATTCAAACAGATGAGGGAAAGAACTGTATAAAGTAATTTATGATTAGATATTATTTGCATGGTAACTGTCCAAAGTAAGAGGTGCATAGCAAAGTGGATCCAGGTTCTCTATAAATTCTGTTAAAATCTCAATTAAAAAAAAAAAATGTTGAGTGAGTTCATCCCTTTGTACATTTCATTGTAATACTTTGCTTTGTTTCCCTGAGCTACCCTTTGAAATCTTTTGTTCAGCTCCTTAATTTCCTGATTTCTTCCCTTTGCTTTGGTTTCTTGGCGCTCTAGTACAATATTCAGAGTCTCTTCCTACCTCTATCGCAGTCTTTTCTTCCTCCTTTGTTTTTGTAATTTTTTCATTGTTCCTGGAAAATTTTCTTAATATCCTCCCACAGCTCATCTGGCCTTCGCATATTAGTGTTCAAAGCCTCAAATCTTTTCTTGAGATTTTCTTTGAATTCAGAGTCAGATTTTTGTTCTTGTGGATTTGATTTCCTTTAGCTTCACTTTGAACTTGCATATAAGTAGCTGATGGTCTCTTCCACCAACAGCACCCGCCTTAGTTTTCACAGTTGATATTGAGCTTCTCCAATGATTCTTTCCACTGATGTACCCAGTCTGATTCCTGTGCAGACCATCAGGTGAGGTTCATGTTTAGAGTCACTGTTTATGTTTCTTATAAAAGGTTATTTACAATGAATAAAATGTGGCTTGTACGAAATGTTATTTTATCTTCAGCCTTGTTTCTGTTCATGTTTTTTCGATTACTAATCCTCCTCCTACATTTCGAGCTTTTGCATTCCTGTCACAAATTATTATCAGTACATCTGGTTGCATATTTGATATCTAACTGTAAAAGTTGGTAAAAATCATCCATTTCCTCCTCTTTGGCATATATTTGAATGATGATGGTATTGACAGGTGTATGGATATCATCTTTTTGGTTACAACATTGTATTTCAAGTGGGTATGGAAGTGATCTTTTCAACTATGAATGTGACCCTGTTTTTCCTCACCCTTTCATTCTGGCATAGTAGAGCATATGATTGATTCAAAAGGTCCCATGTCAGTCACCACTGGTATGTTAATATTGGATCCTATCTCCATACCTTTTCAATCTATATGCAGAACAGATTATCTGGGAGGCTAGGCTCTATGAGAAGAAATGTGGCAGGATTGGAGGAAGACTCAGCAATCTGCGTTATGCAGATGACACAACCCTACTTTCTGGACCAGAGGAAGACCTGAAAGCTCCTGTTGCCGAAGATCAAGGACTGTAGCCTTCAATATGAATTGAAGCTCTTATATCAAGCAAAGAAAGATATTCACAGTTGGGCCAATAGACAGCATCATGATAGATGGGGAAGAGATTGAGATTGTTCACAGCTTTATTTTGCTTGTCTCCACAGTCAACACTGTTGGTACCAGGAGCCAGGAAATAAAAAGATGCATTGCATTGGGAAAGTCTGCTGTCAAATAACTTCTCCAAAGTACTGAAGAGCAACGATGTCATTCAGGAGACTAAGGTGTACATGATCCAGGCCGTAGTCTTTGCAGTTACTTACTGTGCATCAGAAAGCAGGACAGTGACTAGGAATGACAGAAGGAGAATTGATGCCTTTGAGCTGTGGTGCTGGAGAAAACTAGTGAATATACCATGGACTGCTAGGAGAACAAACAGGTTTGTCCTAGAGAGGATGAGGACAGGCTGCTCTCTGGAGGTAAGGATTCTGAAGCTTTGTCTGACATAATTTGGACATGTTGAAAGGCGGGATGAGTCCTTGGAGAAGGACGTCACGCTTTGGAGTGTAGAGGGACAGTGCAAGCGAGGAAGACCCTTGAGATGAATTATTTCAGTGACTGGGTAATGGGGATAGGTGTTTTAGAGACAATAAGATTGGCACAGGATGGAACAGGATTTAGGACGATTGTACATATGGTTGCTATGAATCACAGGCAGCTCGATGGCATGTAACAGCAGCAACATATCAATGTTTATGTGCCATCAGCAGTGATATCCCTGGTCCACAGCCTTTTCTGAATCTTGATTGAACTTTTGGAAGTTCCCTATGTATGTTATAGCTGTTTTTGAATGATCTTCAGCAGTGTTTTGCTTGCATGTCATATTAATGAGTATTGTTGAATAGTTTCCACTTTTCAGTTGAGTCACCTTTCTTGGAATAGGAACAAATATGAACATTTTACAGTCTGTTGGCCAGACAGCTGTCCTCCAAATTTTCTGACATAGACTGGTAAACACATTTAAGACTGCATCAATTAATTGAACCAGTTCTATTGGATCTCATTGATTCCTGTGTCCTTATTTTTTGCTATTGCCTTCAATACAGCTTCCACTTCCTTCTTCATTACTTTTAACTTCTGTTCATATGGTATTTCCTGAAATTTTTCAGTGTCAATCAGTTCTTTCTGCTACAGTGATTCTGTGTATTCCTTCTATCTTCTTTTGATGCTTTCTGGGTTATTCAGTGTTTTGCCCATAGTATCTGTCCATATTGCAACACAAGTATTAAATTTTTTTTCCATTCTCTGTTTGAGAAATGCAGAATGAGTTCTCCTTTTTGTTCTCCAATTTCTGCTCTCTGCACATTCCATTATAATACTTTGCTTTGTCCTCCTGACCTGCCCTTTGAAATCTTCTGCTCAACTCTTTTACTTTAGCTTGTTTTCTTGTAGTTTTGGCTTTTTGATGCTCCAGTTAAATTTTTAGTTTCTTCTGACACTCATTTCAATTACTTCTTTTCCCTCTGATTTTGTAATGATCTTTTGTTTGCTTCCTGGATGATATTCTTGCTATCATCCCACAACTTTATTCCTGTGACGATTTTATAATTCAAGTGGGATTGACTCAAGATATATTTTGGTTCCTGTGGACTTATTTTAATTTTTTTATGCTTCAGTTTGAACTTGCATATGAGTAACTGATTTAATACAATCAAGATGCGTTAATTATAATTGTTGACTGGAATACAAAAGTGGGAAACAAAGTCATGAAAGGATGTGTTGTTGTTGTTATGTGCCATCGAGTCACATGCAACTCATAGTGACCCTATGTACAACAGCGCTAAACCCAGCTCTATCCTGTGCCATTCACACTGCCTCTGACACACCCATCCTGATTACCCCTGTCACTGAATCAGTCCACATCATAGAGGATCTTCTCCTCTTGTGACATCCCTCCACCCTCCCAAGCATGATTCCCTCTCCAAGGACCTGTCCCTCCTTACAACATGTCCACAGTATGTCAGATGAAGCCCTAGAATCTTTGCCTCCAGGGAGCAGCCCGGTTTAACCCTCTCCAGGATGAATCTGTTTGTTTTCTTAGCAGTCCATGGTACATTCAATACTCTTCTCCAGCACCACAGCTCAAAGGCATCAATTCTCCTTCTATCCTCCCTAGTCATTGTCCAACTCTCTGATGCATAACAAGTGATTGCAAAGACCATAGCCTGTATCAGACGCACCTTAGTCTCCAGAGAGACACCATTGCTCTTCAGTACTTTGGAGAGGTCCCTAACAGCTGACTTTCCCATTGCAATGTGTTTTTTTATTTTCTGGCTACTGGTGCCAAGAGTGTTGAATGTGGAGCCAAGCAGACTAAAGTTGTTAACAATCTCAATCTCTTCACCATCCATCCTGATACTGACAATTGGTCCAGTGGTGAGAATCTTTCTCTTCTTGACTTTGAGCCCCAATCCATACTAAAGGCAGCAGTCCTTGACCCTCTACATCAAGCAGGCAGGGTTGTGTCGGTTGCATAATGCAGATTGTTAATAGATCTTTCACCAATCCTGACACCGCACTTCTCCTCATAGAGCCCAGCCTTTTGGATAATCTGTTCTGTATACAGGTTGAAAAGGTATGGAGACAGCACACAACCCTGGCGTACACCTTTACCAATTTTGAACCATGCAGTATTTCCCTGCTCTGTTCTGACTTCTTCTTGGTCCAAGTATAGGTTTCTCATTAGCACAATCAAGTCTTCTCTGATTCCCATTCTTCTCAGATTCAGCCACAGTTTGTTATGATCCACACAGTC
>NW_006400121.1:791430-796725 GCF_000299155.1 Elephantulus edwardii
AATAAGCCGAAGTCTGTGGAAGGCCATAATGGCCCTGCTTTAAGTGGTTCGCTGCTCCCGCAGCTCACCATGCGGTCTCTGCCTCTGCCACCATCTTGGATCTAGCTGCCTTTTTAAAAGACAAAATGATGACTTTACCCATGAATCTTACCTGATAGGCTGCAGGGTATCAGACTGACTACATTTGTGGAAGAAATGATTGGATAATCTTAATATGGGCAGTCAGAAATAGGCCAGTAGTGAACTGTGGGTCAAATCATCAATTACTCATATGCAAGTTCAAATTAATGTAATTAATAAATGACTTAATATATGGGAAGTGCTTGGAACAATATCTACTATCCAGTAATCTCTCTGTAAGAGCTTGTGCATGAATTGGTTCTCTTTCTTATCTTGCAAGATGGATGCAATAAAAAGTTGTACAGCAAAGAGACAAAGCCTGAAGCCTAGAAGGCACATCCCAGGGGCAAAGTTTAAAAAAGCTAAGCTGCAGGGCAAAATGTCTAAAAAAGGGAAATCCCCGAGGCCAAAGTCGATCCTGATACACTGTATATTCCAGGAATGCTATGTACAGGAAGAAAGAGAAGCTTCCTGCTGTTGTCACTAAAGTGGTTCTTGGTGATAAGAAAGATGGTACCCAACCCTTTAAACTTCACAAAAGGCCTAGGTAGTACCCTACTGAAGAACACTTGCCTTAGAAATAGGAGCCTCAGCACAAACCCTGTCAGCATGCGATGAAGTTGCACTCTGGCATCTTACCAGGGACTGTTCTGTTCATCTTCATGAAGCGCCACAGAAGCTAGAGGGTGGTTTTCCTGAAACAGTTGGTTTGTGGGTTACTACATGTGACCTGACATCCGAACGTCAGTTGAGTTCCCCTGTAGAGAAAACACTAGAAATTTGTCTTTGCCACCCTCCACTAAAATTCTTATTGTTGTTATGTGCCATCAATTCGTTTGCGACTCATAACAACCCTGTGTACAACAGCCCTAAACTCTGCTCTGTCCTGTGCCAATCTCATTGTCTCTGACACACCCATCTTGATTACCCCAGTCACGGAATCAGTCTACCTCCTAGAGGGCCTTCTCCTCCTGCACCTGCCCTCCCAAGCATGATGTCCTTCTCAAAGTACCAGTCTCTCCTTAAAATATGACCAAAGTGTGTCAGACAAAGCTCAGACTCCTTGCCTCCAAGGAGCAGCCTGGTTTAACACTCTCCAGGATGAATCTGTTTTCTTGGCAGTTCATGGTACATTCAAAGACCATGGCCTGTATCAGATGCACCTTAGTCTCCAGAGAGACACCATTGCTCTTCAGTACTTTGGAGAGGTCCCTGATAGCAGACTTTCCCGTCGCAATACGTCTTTTAATTTCCTGGCTGCTGGTGCCAACAGTGTAGATTGTGGAGCCAAGCAGACTAAAGCTGTGAACAAGTTCTATTAGTGGTATGAAAATCCCAAAACATCTCACTGATGCTACAGAAGCCCAGGCACCAGGAGAGAGAAGGAGAAATAAATAGGAGATTGCAGAGCAGTGCAAAGTTCATCAAAAAGCTGTTGTTGGTATGTTCCATCCAGTGGCCTGTGACTCATAGGGACACTATGTTCATTAGCTCTTAAAGTTGCCTTATCCTGCGCCAATCTCACTGTTTCTGACAGACCTAATCCCCTTTCTCTAGTCACTAAGTCAGTCCATCTCATCCTGGGTTTTCTCTTCTGTGCTCACCCTCCACTCTTCCAAGTACGAAGTTCCTTACCAAGATCTGATCCCTCCTGGCCATGTATGTGCCCAAGGAATAAGAGACAGTTTCAGAATCCTTGCCTTCAAGGAGCAAAAACTGAGAGCCTTTCCTCAGTTTAAAAGTTATCTACATTTTTTTATTCTCCCTCACCAGTGGAGTTCATTCTTACAAAATGGTTTCCTAGACTTCTAAAAGGACCTAATTAAATAATGTTTAAAGTGGAGAGAAAAAAAGTTTGTAAATTAAATAAAAATATGCTTAATATGAGGCATGATATGATAAACTTAATTGCATGAAAAGAAAACAACATATTTCAGATGGAGAAGCAATGAATACTTTGGGGTCAGGAGACAGGAAAGAACTTGTTTTGACTGAAAAATTGAAAGTTCATTCAGTCTGCTTTAAGGAAGTGCATACTATAAAGTGAAACTAGTCAGAGGTCATGCTACATACAGGTTTTTCAACCTTATTAAATTGTTTCCTAGAGACATTGAGAATTAAGTGTTTTAATTCACAGAGTTAGGAGGTATGATTGGCCAGACTTGCTTTTTGTGTTTTGTTTTGTTTTTTTAAAAAAGGAACAAAAGAAATAAACTTCACTGGTCTATGAAAATAAAATTGGAGATGGGGTCAAGGTGACTGTACTTAGATTATTTAGGAATTTATTATAGTTGACTAGGCTTTATCCCTGGGGATTTTTATAGACTTCTAATCCTTATAACCTTAATTTGAATAGGTTCATAAGCTACTGAATACCTGTTAAAATATTGTGAAGTAGTTATAAAAGAAATTTCTTGACAATTAAAATGGGAAAGATGACTGTATTTTTTTTCCCTGTTGTGCAAATATGCAAAATTTCAGCTTTTTATAGCTAAAATAGCTTTTTTTTTATGGGTAAACTTGGCAATCAGGTATAAAAGTATTACCCTAAAACTGAGTTTTGAAGCCCTAGAACCCGACCTTTGTGAAAAGTGAAAGATGCTTTATTAGGAGACTAGCCAATGAGGAAATCCACAGGATGCTGTGCCATTGGGGTTTCCCAACCTTGATTCCACTAAGTATCCAATATACAGAAAAGAGAAGCAAAAATGGAAGGGTAGATACACCATAACTATTGTTGTTGTTGAATGTCCAGTGCTGGTTATTACTTAACCACTTTTAGAACTTTGGACCTTTCTTTCTTTTGGTAAGTCCAGGCATTCACATGTCTAAGTGAAGGTCTTTAAAGGTTGTTCTGCCTTTTCCAGAACTTGATGTGAAAGTGCCAAGCATTCCTATCCTAATTAAGAAGATAAGTTTACAGTAAATCATTAACATAGGCTTAGTTACTGCAAAGCACAGTGTAGTTACAAGAAAGGAAATAGAGTTAGTTTTGGTAACTCCTTGTAGCTAGTTGCCTTTAGAATATAAAAATTTTAAGAACTGATATCCAGATTTTCTTTGATTGTATTTCCTTTATGCTATCATAGAATTTTCAGTATTAAAAGCAGTGGTAGGTAGTACAGAAAAGGAAAAGGAAACTTGAGGAGTAATATAATTTACAGTAACCAACCACAAAATAAAATACATAGGAATAAACATAATAGAGACATGAAAGATGTTTATAAGGAAAACCACAAAACACTGCTACAAGAAACAGTAAGAGATATAACTTAATTTAAAAATCATTCGTGAAAATATAAAACCTACCCAAAGCAGTCTACAGGTTCAAAACAATCCCAATATATATTCCAAACCCATTCTTCCAGGGAATAGAAAAGGCAGTTTGCAGTAAAGGTAAGAAAATAAGCAAAACTCTTCTGAAAAATAAAATGAAGGGTAAGGCATCACAGTCCCTGATCTCAAAACCAACTACACAGCTGTATTAATCAAAACAGTATGGTATTGGTACAGTGACAGGCACATAGACCAATGGAATAAAACTGAGAACCCAGAAATCAAACCTATCAACCTGTGGATAATTGACGTTTGACAAGGAAACAAAACCTGTTAAAACAAGAAATGACATCAGTTGGTACGGACAAAACTGAATAGCGACTTGCAGAAAACTGAAACAGAGTCAATCCACGTCTCACATCATACATAAAACCCAACTCACGGTAGATCAGAGACGTCAGGGTAAAACCTCAAAACAGTAAAGATCTTAGGAGACAACATCAACCTGCAGAAAATTGGAACAGAATCAATCCATGTCTCACATCATACACAAAACCCAACTCAAGGTGGATCAGAGATGTCAGGGTAAAACCCCAAAACAGTAAAGATCTTAGGAAACAAAATGAAAACAAACTTAGAAAACCTAGTCTAAGGCATAAATGTTGTCATGTGCCATTGAGTTGGAACTGCTCCATAGCTAACCCTCCAGCAGGGTTTTGTTTTGTTTTTTATTGTATGTATGTATTTATTTATTTTTTAATTTCTTTTTTGGCTTTAAAAGCCAGGAATTTATTATCTCACAGCCTGGTGACTGAATGTCCAAATAAGAGTATGGCCTGTGGGAGAAGGTCCTTCCCCTCAGGCAGCTCTGAGTGCTCCTAGGCAGGTGGATGTGTCTTAGTGAGGCATCTTACTCCTGTTTGTTTGTGTCTCTTTTTATCAGTTAAGGTTTTGAGAAACAGTAAACAACTGGGAAAAGATTGCTTATCTTTCTCTGGCTGAGCAGCCAATGGAATTGAAATGTGTTTTTGTGATTACAGTGTATTTTCTTATAACCTGGCCATCAGAAACCTGGAGGAATAAAAATAGGCTTGCAAATATAGCCAAAAAACTCCAAAAGCCTTCAAAACAGAACCAGGAGAGGAAAAAATTGAGAATTAATGAAGTTGTAAAAATCAAATCCTTGTGTGCATCTAAACCTTTTACTATTAGGATGAAAAGAAAGCCCACAGACTGGGGGGAAAAAATGACAATGATATTTCAGACCAGGCCTCATAACTAAAATTTATAGAACATTGCAGAGCCTCCACAAGAAAAAGACTGATAACACCATCACAAAATGGGCAAAAAACTCTTCACTAAGGAGAACATTTCTCCCAGATGTGGGGGAAATATTCAAAATCACTGGTGAGAGATAAAAAAAACAGATACTTTCTTACTCCAATAGCAGCAGCGTTGACACAAATGACTGGCAAATGTGTTTCTAAGCACAGTCGTCAATTTCAAAAGTGTGAGGCAACGTGTTAATAGGATGGTGAGCAGTAAATGTTGGAGAGGGTGCAGAGATTGGAACTCTTTTTTTTAATTTTCTTTAATTAATTTTAATGAAAATTTGCAACAGCTTTGGATTTCTATTCATTCCCTGTTGCACTTTTCTCCCTGCCCCCCACTCCCCCGCCCCAGTGCACTCTTCTCTTTGAAAAGTAAAAGAAAAATTCTTTCATTGTTCTACAATCCCTCCCCCCAGGTCCACTCAACTATGCAGCCTTCTCTCTGGACTCCTGTCATGACAATAATACCTAATCATATATCGCTTTTAAACTGTTCTCTCCCTCATCTGTTTCAATGCAGTATACATAATTTATCCAATTTTTCTGTCTTACCCCAACCCTGATGTCA
>NW_006400121.1:797465-831365 GCF_000299155.1 Elephantulus edwardii
TTTAGGTTGTTTATTTTTCATTTCAATGAACATCTACAGAGATTTTGGGATTCCATTCATTCATTGTTGCACCCTTCTCCCCGCACAAACCCCTCCCCGTCAAATTAGATCTGACCAGTACAGGAGGAGATTGCCCCTCCTTTTGCAGCAGGGCATCTGGTGGATTCAAACCACATACCTCTGGGATTGCAGTACAGCTTCTTGCCACTAGTCCACCAGAGCTTCCTAATTAAATACCTTTGTTTAGTCAAAACATAAGTAAACATCTATCTGATATTCTCTGCTTTCA
The DNA here is from genome assembly GCF_000299155.1 of Elephantulus edwardii. Classification (NCBI taxonomy): domain Eukaryota; kingdom Metazoa; phylum Chordata; class Mammalia; order Macroscelidea; family Macroscelididae; genus Elephantulus; species Elephantulus edwardii. Next base: position 797,755 of record NW_006400121.1, read on the forward strand.
ATCAGTATCTATCTGATGTCAGCACTGATATTCCATGTTCCACTACCTTTTTAATTAAGCTTGAATTTCTGAAAATTCCCTTTTGATGTACTGCTAGTATGTGCCTAGTAATTGCCATATTGATTATACAGCTGTTTTAACAGTGAGAGTGGTATGGGCAGGACAGCATCTGACCTTCACTAACTTTCCAAGGAGGAATACTCCTCCTCAGCAACAAGAGCACAGAACCAATTCCTGTGAAGTCAGACATGTCCGCTGGGCAGCACACCTGCTCCCATCAATTCTAATACCATCTGTTCCTTCCATGGCTCTGGCTTATCTACTCTTCATCCTGACTCAACCAGTGGACTTTCAGTAGCTATCAATCACACTGAAGGAGATTGTCCATCTTTCTCTCTTGGTGTGGTGATGGTTGTTAGGTGCCATTAAGTCTAGTGATCCTTTGCACAACACATCTGAACCCTTCCCTGTTCAGTCCCTTGTAAGGACTTAAGAATTCCTTAGAAATTCCTTAGGAATTCAAACTTGTAGAGAGGCATGGCTCTTGGGTTAGCAGTGTAACTCTCTACTGACCACTGTACCAGTGCTTCATACTCTACTTCTTGTTATATGCCATTGAGTTGGACTTGACTTGTAGCTGACCCTCCCAACGATTTTCAGAGGCTGTAAATTACATGGGAAGAGATTGTTCTTCTGTTTCCCACAGAGCAGTTCGTGGATTTGAACTCTGTGCCTTTGGATTAGCAGCTTAACTCCTTACCAGTAGGCAACCTACTATTGCTGCTAGGTGCCTTTGAGTCAAATATGATCCGTCGTGATCCCATGAACAACAAATCTAAACACTATCCTATTCTGTGCCATCCTCCTAACTGCTTATACTCTAGAGCCCACTGAAGGAGTTACTGTGTCAGTCCATCTGGTTGAGGGCCTTCCTCTCTTTGGCCGACCTCCACTTTTCCAAGCATAATGTCCCTCTCCAAGAAATATCCTAGCAATATTTCTGAAGTATGGAAGACAAAGCTTTATTATCCTTGCCTCCAAGGAGCACTCTGGCTGCACTTTCTCTAAAACATATTTACTTATGCTTTTGCCAGTCCATGGAATATTCATCATTCTTGTCCAACACCATAATTCAAAGACATCAATTCTTATATTAGCCTATTCTTTGTCTAACTCCCAAGTGTATAGCAAGTGACTGAAAAGACCATGGCTGGAATCATGCATACCTTAGTCTTCAAGATGACATTATCACTTCTGTATAATTTGGTGAGGTCCCTGACTGCATACTTTCCTAGTGCAGAATATCTCCTGATTTCCTGACTGCTGGTACCAATGGTACTGATTGCAGATCCAAGTAAGATAAAATAGTTGACAACTTCAGTCTCTTCTTTGTCATGATGCTGCTTATGGATCCAGTGTTAAGATTTTTTGTTTTCTTGATGTTGAGATGCAATCCATGTTGAGGGTATATTCCTTGACCTTCTGCAGCAAGTGCCTCATTTGACAAGCAAGGTTGTATGATCTGCATAACAGAAGTTATTGATGAATCTTCCTTTGATTCTGATGCTAAATTCCTCTTCTTTTTTAATACTCTTTTTTATTAGATGATTTATTTATTTATTTAAATTTATTATTAAGTTCAGTAAAAATTTAGAGAGACTTTGTGTTTCCATTCATTCACTGTTGCACTTTTCTCCCCTTCCAACCCTTCCCAGTAGTACACTACCTTTTTTGAAAAGTAAAAGAAAAATTCTTTCATTGTTTTACAAACCCTCCCCCAGGTCCACTCTACAATGTAGCCTTTGCTCTAGACTCCTGTCATGACAAAAATACCTAATCACATATCCTTTTTAAACAGTTTTCTCCCTCATCTGTTTCAGTGCAGTATACATTATTGAACCCATCTTTCTCAGTCTCCTACCAACCCCAAGGTCAGTCCTGTTTTACAACAGTGGCACCATACAGTAATTGTTCTTTTGTGACTGAGATACTTCACTCAGCATAATCTCCTCCCAGGTTACCCACTTTGAATAATATTGCTCGAGGTCCTTGTTTTTCAATGCAGCTTAGTATTCCATTGTGTGAATATACTACAGCTTCTCTATCCATTCGTTTGTTGATGGGCACTTAGGTTGTTTCCAGCTCCTTGCTATTGTGAACAAAGCTGCGATAAACATGGGTGTGCATATATCTGCTTGGATGTTGGTTATGGTCTCTTTAGGGTATATTCCCAGTAGTGGGATTGCTGGGTCAAATGGTTTCTCTATTGGCAACTTTTTGAGAAAGCGCCACACCACCTTCCACAGTGGTTGCCCCATTTTACACTCCCACCAACAGTGAATAAGGGTTTCAGTTTCTCCACAACCTTGCCAGCATTTGTTGCTTGCTGTTCTGTTAAATTTTGCTATTCTGACTGGGGTGAGATGATATCTCATAGTTGTTTTGATATGCATCTCTCTTAGGGCTAGGGATTTTGAACATTTCTTCATGTGCTTGTTGGCCATCTGAATGTCTTCAGTGAAGTGTCTCTTCATATCCTGTGCCCATTTTCTATTGGATTATTTACCTTTATCTTGTTGTGGTGCTCAAGTGTTTTATAAATTCTGGATTTAAGTCCCTTATCTGATATGTCATTACCAAATACTTTTTCCCATTGGGTGGCTTCCCTTTTTACCCTGTTGGAGAGGTTTTTGGATGTGCATAGGGATTTGATTCTTATACAGCCCCATTCATCTACTTTATCTTCTCCTCATTGTAGGTTTTTATTAGATTTTTAATGAAAGTTTATTAAGAACTTAGATTTCCATTCATTCGTTGTTGCACATTTTCCTCCCTGTCCCCCCCCCCAGCTTTTTATTTTGGGGGAAAAAAGTTCTTTCATTGTTATACATTCTCTCCCCCTCTTCCCCCCACCGGACCACTTTACTATGCAACTCTTATTCTGGACTCTTGTCATGCCAGTAATACCTAATCATATATTCCTTTTATACAGTTTTCTCCCTTGTCTGTTTCAGTGCTGGCTACATTATTTATCCCCTCTTTTCTTGGTTTTCCCCAACCCCCATATCAGTCCTGTTCTATTATTTGTCTTTTTTGTGACTGAGATATTTCACTCAGAATAATGTCCTCCATGATCACCCATTTTGTATAATATTTCATGAGTTCTTTGTTTTTCATTGCTCCATAATGTTCCATTGTGTGAAAATACCACAGCTTCTCTATCCATTAATTTGTTGATGGGCACTTGGACTGTTTCCAAGTCTTTGTACATGTTTCTGCTTGGGTGGCAGTTGTGGTTTCTTTAGGGTGTATTCCCAGTAGTGGAATTGCTGGGTCAAATGGTCTTTCTATTTCCAGTTTTTTGAGAAAGCGTCATACTGCCTTCCATAGTGCTTGCACCATTTTACACTCCCACCAACAGTGAAAAAGGGTTCTAGTCTCTCCACAACCTTGCCAGCATTTGATGTTTGCTGCTCTATGAAATTTTGCTTTTCTGACTGGGGTGAGATGATATCTCATAGTTGTTTTGATTTGCATCTCTCTTAGAGCTAGGGATTTTGAACATTTTTTTCATGTGTTTGTTTGCCATCAGAATGTCTTTGCTGAAGTATCTGTTCATATCCTGTTTCCATCTTGGAATTGGGTTGTTTATCTTGGTGTGGCATAAATTCCTCCTCTTAAATGTCCAGGTTCTTGAATAATTTGCTCAGTATACAGATTGAATAGGGATGGAGAGAGGATACAATCCTGACACACTCCTTTTTTACTTTTAAACCATGTAGGAAACCATGTTTCCTAGCTGTATTCCCATAGCAGCCTCTTCATCTAGGTGTAGGTTTTGCATGAGTACAATTAAGTGTTCTGTGATTCCCATTATTCTCTGGTCAGCCATAATTTTTGGTGATCTACACAGTCAAATGCCTTTGTGTAGTCAATTAAACACAAATAAATACACTTCTTGTATTCTCTACTTTTAGCCAGGATCCATCTGATACCGGCAATGATATTCCTTGTGCCATGTCCTGTTCTAAATCCTGTGTGAAATTCTGTCAGTTCCCTATTAACCTGTCAGTTCCCAAGGCACTATTCTTGTCATTTTCAATGATCTTTAGCAATATTTTGCTTGCATATGATATTAATGATACTGTTGTATAGTTTCCACATTCTGTTGACCAGCCAGTAGGTTTGTTTCTTTGCAGTGGCCACACAGAACTGACAGATAGTACATATAATTATGGACTTTGTTAATGAGATAACAATTCAGGATGGAAACACCCAGGATACTATTCTTCAATCATGACAGTTTCTTCAAAGGAGTTTTCTGAGGTAGCTTTTCCTCAGACTGTTAGTTTCTTGACTGAGTTCTGGCACTTAGTTGGGTGGAGTTACAAAGTTCTTTTGGCTATGTCAATAAGGTGTATCAGCCCTCTGCCTGTCAGTCTAGGTCAGACCATTCTGTTCTAGCTCAGTTTCTTCTAGGTTTCTGCTTCTTGGCTGCATTTACAGGTCATGACCGTGTTGTTGCTGTTGTGGTCTAGGCTGTGTTATCTCAGTGTCTATCTGTTGCAGGAAGCTCTGGCACAAAGGCCATGCACTCTGCATCTTTTTTGATAGTTGGGAGATTCTTGGTTTTTTTGCCCCTGAACCTGCTCAGTTTAACCCTGACCGATGGCAAAACTGAGCAATCTCCTTGTTAATGGTTTACATACCTTATTTACATGTTCCCACCGAAAAAGGTGTTACTTACCTTATTTATATTATTAAAAAACAGTCCGAAATTGACCAAACATGCAATCAAGATGAATTAATACTTGTTATTAGAATGCAAAAGTTGGAAACAAGAGGAAGGAATACTAGTGGAAAAGTACAGTCTTAGTGATAGGAGCAAGCAAAAATACTGCATCATCCAAAAATGGCTAGAACATTACATAAATAGGGAACTTCCAGAAGTTCAAGCAGGATTTAGAAGAGGCTGTGGCAGGACGGATATCATTGCTCATAGATTGTGGCTGACTGTTAAGAATACCAGAAGAATGTCTGTTGATTCTTTATTGACGTAAAATCATTTGACTGTGTGGATCATAACAGAATATGGCTAACCTAGAGAAGAATGGGAATCCCAGAGCACTTAATTGTGCTCATGTAAAACCTATACCTAAACAATACTTTGTTGTTGTGTACCTTTGAATCAGATCGACCCATACCTGACCCTCCAGTGGATTTTCAGAGGCAGTTAACACAGGAGAGAAGATTGCCCATCCTTCTCCCATGGAACAGCTGATGGATTTGAACCACATCCCTTTTAAATTGCTGCACAGCTTTTTGCTACTAGGCTACCAGAGCTCCCTAAGAGAACACTACATGTGCGTCAGGGTTGTATTCTCTTTCCATACCTATTCAGTCTGTATGTTGTTCTTATGTCCCATCAAGTCTACTATGACTCATAATGACTTTGTGTACAGTAGTTTTGAAACTTGCCTTATCCTAAACCAGTCTTACTGATTCTGATATACCTACCCCTGTTGCCCTAGTTAGTATGTCAGTCCATCTAATCTGGTGTCTTCCTCTCCTGTGCTGTTCCTCCACCTTTCTAAGTATGGAGTCCTTCTCTAAGAACTGATCCCTCCTGGCCATGTGCCCAAAATATGTGAGATAGAGCTTCAAAGTCCTTGCTTCTAAGGAGCAGCTTCGTTTCACATTCTCCAGGATAGACCTATTGGTTCTCTTGGAAATCCATGGTATGTTCAATACTCTTCTTCAGCACCACAACTCAAAGGCGTTGATTCTTCTGTCATTGTTTGTTACTGTCCAGATTTCTGATGCATAACAAGTAATTATGAAGACCATGGTTTGAATCAGGCACACCTTAATCTCTTGAAAGACATTTTGGCTTTTAACACCCTGGCGAGGTTCCTGACAGCAGATTTTCTTAATTTCTCTTTTGATATCCAGACTGCAGGGAAAGAGTGTTGATTGTGCAAGCTGAAATTGTTAACTACCTTAATCTCTTCCCTATCTGTCATGGTGCTGCCAGTTGGCCCAGTGGTGAGATTCAATCTGTATGCTGAGTAAATTATTTGAAAAGCTAGACCCTATGAAAAAGAATGTGGCATCAAGATTGGAGGAAGAATTATTAATAACCTATATTATGCAGAGACACAACTTTGCTTGCTGAAAATGAGGACTTGAAGCACTTGTTGCAGAAGATGAAAGAATATAGCGTATAATACAGATTTCATCTCAGTGTCAAGAAAACAAAAATTCTTGCCTCTGGACTTATAGACAGCATTATGGTAGATGGAGAAAAGATTGAAGCTGTTAACAGCTTCATCTTACTTGGATATACAATCAACAAATGTGCAATTGAGTTGCTTGCTGCTCATAGCGACTCTATGTATAATATCTCTGAACCCTGCTCTATCTTGAGCCAACCTTATTGTTTCTCACACATCTACCCCCAGGTACCCCAGTCACTGAGTCAATCCATCTCATCGTGGGTCTTCCCATCTTGCACTGTCCCTCCATCCTCCCAAGTACAATGTCCCTGTCCAAAGACTGGTCCTTCCTTGCAACATGCTCAAAGTATGTCACATGGAGCTTCAGAATCCTTTCCTTTAAGGAGCTTCCTGGTTTCACCCTGTCTGGATCAACCTGTTTGTTTGTTCTCCTAGCAGTTCATGGTATATTTAATATTCTTCTTCAGCACCACAGTTAAAAGGCATCAATTCTCCTTCTATTATCCTTAGTCATTGTCTAGATTTCTGATGTATAGCACTGAATTGCAGAGACCATGGTTATTATCAGCAATATTTCCTTTTCCTAAAAAAAGACTTTAAAAACATATACTTTCAATTGTCATAACTTATTAAGGTCATTGTATTTCCATATCCAAAATAAAAATTTATTGAAAAGATGAATTTATCTTTAAAAATGTCAAATTGTCAGTGGTTATAGTGCGGGTAGTTTCTGATTTAGGATATATTTGAGTTATTAGGAGTCCAACTTTAACAAATGTCTATTTTCTTTGTAAATCTTATTGTCATTAGTGATAAACACTACAAAAATATTCTACTGTATGATTTGTTAATGTCATCTTCAAAAGTTCATTCATCGGTGTTGAGTGTTATGAGATAAATATACTGATAATAAATAGCAATAATGAAATTTTTAAAAAGAAGTATTCAACTTAAGTTGGAATTGACTTTTGATAATGTTGTTATAACATAACTAAATTGGAAGCTACCTATACTAGAATTAGACTATGCTTGATTCTATTTTTTATTTTTAAAAAAATGTATATTCCTGTTTATGAAATAGTGGATGAATCATGTTTTATAAAAGTTACCAATGGTTTAACTGATTTTATGAGTTTGTTTCAAGTTCCGCACATGAACCTTCCAAGTTTTTAGTTGTTGTGACTACCGTTTAGTCGGAATCAAAGCTGACTCTCCAGTTAGTTTTCAGAGGCAGTACATTACAGGGGAGGAGATTGCTCATCTTTCTCCTCCAGAGCAGCTGGTGCATTCGAATTGCCTACCTTTAGGTTGGCAGCACACTTGCTTTCCACTGTGCCACTGACTCAATGGCACGTAACAACGACAACAAGAAGCAGCCACTAGAGCACCCTCAAACTTTACCGTATATAATATTGTAATAAACTCTCTTTATAAGTTGCTACTAACTCTACAGCAAACAACAGTCTTTGCTAATGTTATTATGCTTATATTGAACTAGTGTTTTGATGTTAAACAAGTAGGTTGACATATTTAAAAAAAATCAAAGTCTTTAAAGATAACAGCTTGTAGAATTGAAAATAAGAGCAGTAAAAACACATGCATATTTCATTTTACTTTGATAAAATGAAAGTATTACCTGTTATTTTTATGACTGTAGACTCGGAAAATTTAAATATTACAATCATGAAAGGAGATGAAATGATAAAATGAATATTAAAGGTTTTTTTCATTCATAGTATTAATATTTGAAAGAAATTGTATATGCACCAGCCAAAATATTCCAAAAGAATAAGAGAGTATGCCGGAAAAGACACCCTGTTCCTTTCTCTGTAGACATAATCACTTTTGAAATCTCTAGAAACAATCTGTGCATACTCGAGAAGTTATGTTTTTTTTCCTCTTCTTCTTTTTGGAAAAGTGAAAAAAAAATTTAAAAGATTCATTTTAACCTCTTCTCTATCATTTGTTTTTTTACTTAATAGTTGATCTTAGAGCTTGTTCTGTTCCATTACATAAAGAAATACTAATTCTTTTGTACCTGCATATTGAGGACAGATTGATTAAACATAAAAAAATGTAGTATAAATATTTTGGCATACTTTGCTATTGTCACAGTGAATGAATGTGGTATTTTTGCATTTACTGAAATTATGAATTTTCCTTATTAGCTAGGTGATTTTTATTATATATTGGGAAAATGTTAAACCCATTTTTTTCCCCTTTCTTCAGATAATCAGACAGCTAAATGGAGTCTGAACAGCTGTTCCATAGAGACTACTATAGAAACAGCTACAACAGTATAACAAGTGCAAGTAGTGATGAGGAACTTTTAGATGGAGCAGGTGTTATTATGGACTTTCAAACTTCTGAAGATGACAATTTGTTAGATGGTGACACGGCAGTTGGTAAGTTCAGCATTACAATTCTTAATATTTTTAGTCATGGATCTTTAATAAATAATGTTGTTTTAATGAGGTTTTTCAGCCCTCACTTCTGGCAGGCTTTGTTATTTTTTAGTGAATGCTGGACTTAGTATATATAAAAATTTGAAACTCTGGAAGATGCCAGACAGATTTAATTTCTGGCAGATGTATAGATTTGGAAGTTACGTGGATGACACAACACTTCATGTTTGACTACTCTTTGGAGATTTTCAGTTCAAGTTTGTAGTTCTTCAGTTAGCGAACTTCACTATATAGTTCAGAAATGTAAGGACCCTATCTGTTAACATAATACCCTTCTACTTCAGTCTTACATGTGTGACGTATTTGGTGATTTTACCCATCTGGTGGCACATTTATTAAGATTATAGCCACAAAAACCCCGTAGGCCTCAGTTTGATAATACACAGGGTCACTATGAGTCAGAATCAGTTTGATGGTAGTGGGTTTTGTTTTGATTGTGTATGTGCATTTGGAGCAAATTAACTTAATTAGTCACATCAGGACTGAGAGAATTTGCTTCTGTGTTGCAGGCTTTATAGAGGTCTGTATTTTTAGACTACCTTTTTGGTAGTGGTCTTCTTGTTAAGTTCTGTTCAGTAGGAACCAATTTATAGCTGACTCTCCATTGGGTTTTCAGAAACTGTGAATCACAGGAGACTGCCTGTCTTCTCCTGTAGAGGAGCTCGAAGATTAGAACTGCCTGCCTTTGGGTTGGCTGCGTAACTCCTTACCCTCCTTACCCTTTGGCTAGCAGAGTTCTTTACCTCTTTGATAGACAATGGGATTGAGTTTTGGTCTTTTTCGGCACGTTGAGATTGCTCTTTAATTGGCTTTTTAACTTTCTGATTATACAGTTTGAAGATGTTGATGATGAGTATCATGAAGTCAGAACTAACTGCTGACCCTCCAGCAGGTTTTCAAAGGCTGTTAATCACACAGGAAAAGATTACCCATCCTTTTCTGTACAAAGACATCAAATGTTCATTCGTTGTCTATATTCATTATCTAACTTTCACATGTATATGAAGCAATTGAAGATACCAAGGCTAGGATTAGATGCACCTTAGTCTTTAAAGTGATACCTTTGAACTTTAGCACTTCTGAAAGATCCATGGCCGCACATTTACCTAATTCAGTACTGTAAGAGTAGCAAGAACTGTGTGAGAACAGCCTTATCTGACCGTTACCAACTTCCCAAAGGGGAACTGTCCCTGCCAATAGCATGAAATTCACAAAACCAATTCCCATGAGGTCAGATATACTCCCCCCCACGCTTTCATTCCTCTTTCTACTTATCTCAGCACCCGTGTTACCACTTTGCTGGGTTCAAAATCTGATGTGATAGCTCACAGACCACACAGACCCATATTGGGGATGTTAAAAGATTATAATCAAGGCTAAGAACAGAATTTAGTTAGGACACCTTCCTAAATGTGCTCACAAGCTCCTCAGCCTTGAGCCTGTGGATTAAGTCCAGCGTTACAAAGTTCTCAGTCCTGCCAGTATTGGCTCCCTCTCTCCCCAGTTGTCCAGCAAACTTGGGCAAAGGCTCTTATCTTAGCTTTGATTCAGTCTGTGGAGGATAGCAGTCCCAAAGTAGCTTTAGTCACATGTGACTCTCTGGTTCTCTGCTTTGGCCATGGCTGCTGCTGCTGTGAGTCTAGCTGGCACAAGAATGTCTGGTCTTGAAGAGCATCCACTGCCTGCCTGTTTTCTCCTCTGCTGATGGTGAGAAAGACTCTCTGTGCTGCTGCTGAATGCACTCATTTAATGGTGACTAGCCAGTCCCCTTGTGGATAGGCTAACATGCCCTATTCGCATATTCCCACCCATCCCATTCATTGGCCAAGTAAAATTAAGTGCCTAGGAAAGACATTTTGAATAATAAACTCCACAAATACTTTGATTTTTTTTTTTTTTTTTTTTGACTGCCTCTTCTAGGAGTTTTGATTGTGGATCCAAGTGAAAATTAATCCTTGACAATCTCAGTCTTTTCTCTTTCATCATGGTGTTATTTGTTGATCCAGGAGTGATAATTTGTTTTCTTTATGTTGAGATGTTATTTATATAGCATATTATAGACTTTGAGCTTCCTCAGTGTCATCTTTATTTTTCACATCTTCATATCTTCATATTTAACAAGTTAGATAAGTGTTAATATGTGTCATATGCACATTGCAGGCAGTTGGTGTGTCTTTCTCCTATCCTGATGGCACATTCTTCTTAATAAACTTCACCTTCTTGCTGAACATGTATTGAATAGATATGGTGAAAGGATATAGCTTGATGCACACCTTTGCTGATTTTAAACCATGTATGATATCCCCTTCTGTTCTACTTTTTAATTCAAGTATCTGTTCTACATATGTTAACTGTTCTGGGGTTTATTATGTGAAGTATGATCCATAATTTATTAATATCCACATAATAAAAGATCTTTGAATATTCAATAAAACACAGGCAAGCAGCTTTCTGTTACTCTCTGCTTTCAATTAAGATCTATCTGACATCAGCAATGATATCCTCATTATTACATGACCTATTCCGAATCCAGCTTGAATTTGTGACATTCGCCTGTTATGTACTCCTCCAGTCATCTTACCATTATCTTCACTGAAATTTTCAGACTTCAGCTCTGCACATTTCATTGTAATACTTTGTCTTTCCACACTGCCCTTTGAAATCTGTTCAGCTCCCTAATTTCTTGATTACTTCCCTTTGCTTGGCTTCTTAGTGCTCTAGTGCAATATTTAGTCTTGTCTGACATTCTTCTTGATCTTTTCTTCCTCTTCTGTCTTTGTAATGATGTTTTGCATTCTTCTTGGATGATATTCTTGATATCCTCCCACAGTTCATCTGGTCTTTGCTCATTAGTGTTCAAGGCTTCAAATCTGTTCCTGAGATGGTTTTGAAATTAAGGTGGGATAAAATCAAGGTCAAATATTGGTTCCTGTGGATTTATTTTAATTTTCGTTAGCTTCAGCTTGAACTTGCATATAAGTAGTTGGTGGTCCGTTCCACAAACAGCACCTGGTCTAGTTTTTACAACTGATACTGAGCCTCTCCAGCAATTCATTCCATAGATGTAATCTATCTGATTCCTATGCATACCATTAGGTGAAAACCATGTGTATATAGTCCGTGTTTGTGGTTGTTGTTGTTAGGTGCTGTTGAGTCTGTGTTTGTTTCTTATAAAAAGTACTTGCAGTGAATAAATCAAATGTACAAAATTCTATCATTGTATCTCCAATTTCATTTCTGTCACCAAGTCTTTGTTTTCCAACTACTGGTCCTTCTTTGTTCCCAACTTTTGCATTCCAGTCACCCATTATTATTACTGCATCTTTTTTTTTTTTTTTTAAATTTTGTGTACGTGTACTGTCAAATCAGATCTGACTGGTACAGGAGGATATTGCGCCTCCTTCTCCGGCAGAGCGTCTGGTGGATTTGAACCGTGTTCCTCTGGGATTGCAGTGCAGTTTCTTGCCACTAGGCCACCAGAGCTCCCCTATTACTGCATCTTGATTGCATGTTCGATCGATCTTGACTGCTAAAGTTGGTAGAAATAAAAAACAAAAGGGGGGAAAATATGGGAAGCCAATACTAAATATTTTTAATAAACTGAATGCTATTTAAATAAAAAAACAAAAAACAAAACAAAACAAGAAAAGTTGGTAGAAATCTTGTTTCCTCCCTTTTGGCTCTAGTTGTTGGCGCATATATTTGAATAATAGTGGTATTCACTGGATTTCCTTTTATGTATATGGATATTATCCTGACACTCACAACATTGTATTTCAAGATGGATCTAGAAATGACTTTTTAAATTATGAAAGGAACCCATTTTTCCTCACCTTTTAGTCTCCAGCGTTAATAGATCATATGAACATCTCATTCAAAGTGTCCCATGCCAGTCCATCTCATTTCACCAGTACCTAATGTCAATATTTATGTTTTCTCTTTCTTGAGTGTCCAGTTTTCCTACATTCATGCTTCTCATATTCCATGTTCCAATCACTAGTGTCTACTTACAACTGTTACTCATCCTTTGTGTTTCCATATTTGAAAGCTTAGCTTCAGTTGCCATATCTGCTAGTCTACTCTAAATGTGATCTATTGTACATGGTGCTTTCAAAGACCAGTTATTTTGGAAATGGATGATCAGTCCGTTTTCCTAATCAGTCTTAATGCCTATATTTAGAACAGTATCTGACAGACATGCATTTTATAGAAAGGAGCAGATGAAAGACAGTTCCCAATTATAGAAGCAACTAATCGATTCAGCAGTGCTCCAGCACTTGGCAAGTGTGTCTTCATCCATCCCTTTCCCCTCTCCAGCAGCATTCCCTTCCACGCCCTACCTCATTCAACACCTCCCTCCTTCTGTGTGTATTTTCTCAAAAATAATGGAACATTTATCTATAGGTCTTAAGCTTTTAGAGACATTACTGAAACTTCATTTAATGTCTATAATTCTACAGTAATCTCTCCAAATGACCCGACCTTTTACTGTAAAGTGTTTCAGATCTCTTCCAACTTCCACCTATTATCCATTTCCAAAACGATATCCACATTTTTAGGTATTTGTTAGAGCAGCACTGCAGTTTCTGGTACCAAAATCTCTGTAACAAAGTATCACAAAACTGGTGACTGTAAAGAACAGAAATAAAATGTCTCATAGTTCTGGAGGTTGGGTCTTTGAAGTTGGGATGTCAGTCAGGTTGATTTTTTTCAGAGAACTTTTGAGGAAGAATCTGTTCCTTGCCTTTCCTAGCTTCTGATAATGCCTGCCAGTCATTACTGTTTCTTGGTTTATGGATCACTCCAGACTTTTTCTTCTGTTTGGTTAACTTTTTTCAGTTTCTCTGAACTTTTTCCTCTTTTATAAGCATACCACTTAACACTGAGTTCAGACCCACTCTGATCCATCTTGATTACATACTAACTCGACAGATACCATTTTTTAGGACTGTAGTGAGTTCTGGGGTTTAGTAAGGAGGTGCATTGCCAACCTAAAGGAACATGATTCAAGCTGAGCGGCTGCCTTATAGGAGAAAAATGTGCTTACTTCTCCCATGTGATAAACTGTCTCTGAAAACCCAGTGACTATGAGTTGGATCTGAGAAATACTAGGAAACACAGTGCAATCTCTTAACATAGCATAATCATATTGCAAATATTTATGAATTTTTAAATGTACAAGGCACTGTGCTAATATTTGTGTCTCATTAGTTTGATTTGTTCTTTGAATCTAGAACTTTTAACTCAGACTCAGCAATTTTAACAAAGGTACTATTCTACATCCTTCCTGTAGAGATTGTGTTTAATCTAGTGAGACTATAATTAAATAACTTAAAGTTACTTAGTTCGATGCTAATAATAATAATATTAAAATAGTTTTTTATCATGGTACAACTCAGAATGTTAATTTCATAAAATAAGTATTTGGCTTTGTTTAACCTTGGACAAATGAGAATGAAAAAGTTTAATCAGTACTTGTGTTACAAAATACTGTGAAACCTAGACTTTTATGTTCAGTATATTAAATAGACAAGAGGTGAATCTTTGTAGAGCCATGTGCAAGATACAGAGGTTGAGCTAAGATATTTATAAAACATGCACATGCTTTATATTTCATGAAATATCATCCATTGTTTGGACAGTTTTCACTGCCAACAACAAAAAATTTAATAAGTGGTAGCCTGGCCCTGTAGTCTGTCATTATCATTGGAATATGTAATTCCACTGTTACTGTTGGTGTGTCAGTCTCTTGCATTGCATATTTTCTTTACACTCTCTAATCATTTACATTACCAAACATAATGGCCTTTTTAGTGATTAATCTTGCAAAGTGATATATATGTCCAAAGTAAGTAGTCCAGACTCTCACCATCCTCACTTTTGAAGTTGCATTTTTCCTAAAGTGTTTGTCTTTCATTTGCTGGTAGTCCATACTATAAGTTGTTGTTATGTACCTGCAGCTTATAGTAATCCTTTGTATAATAGCTCTAAAGCCCACCATGTCCTGAGCCAGACTCTGTCTCCGACACACCGATTCCTCTTGTCCCAGTTACTGTGTCAATCCATCTCATCTGGAGTCTTCCTCTTCTGCACTGTCCCTCTACCCTTATGAGCATGATGTCCTTCACCAAGGATTGGTCCCTCCTGGCCCTGTGCCCAAAGTATCTAAGACAAGCTTCAAAAGTTTAGCCTCCAAGGATAAACTTGTTTTTACTCATACTATAAGAGCAGTTGCTATTGTTACTATGTGCTATTGAGTTGGAACAGACTCATAGCTGAACCTCCAGCTCATTTCTATAGGCAGTAAATTATATGAGAGAATATTGCCCATCTTTGTTCCATAGAGCAACTGGTGTATTCTAACTGCATGCCATTGGGTTGGTAGCTTAGATGCTTACCCGCTGGGCCACCAGAACTCCCTATAAGAGTAGTTGTTGTTATTAGGTTCCATCGAGTCAAATAGGATTTATTTCAACCCTAAGAATAACAGATTTGAACCCTGCTTTATGCTGTACCATTCTCATAATCTCTGACACACTTAAGTATATTGCTGGAGACACTCTGTTAATCCACCTGCTTAAAGGTCTTCCTGTTCTTTGCTATCCCTCCACCTTCCCAAGCATGATGTTTTTCTCCAAGGAATAACCTCGCCTAGCAACATGCTAAAAATGTGAGATGAAACTTTATCCTCTTTGGTTCTAAAGAACCCTCTGGCTGCACTTTCTCCACGACATATTTGTTTATTCTTTTGGTGTGGGATATTCCGTACTCTTCTTCAGCACCACAGTTCAGAGACATCATTTCTTCTTCTGTAATCCTTAGTCATGGTCCAGCTCTCAGCAACATAGCAAGTGATTGAAAAGATGATGGTCTAAATAAGGTATGCCTTAGTCTTCAAACTGACATCATTGCTAATCAAGAATTTGGAGAGGTCTCTGACTACAGACATTCCCAGTGCTATACATCTTATAATCTTCTTACTGCTTCTAACTAAATGTATTAATTGTGAATCCAAGCAGGATGAAGTTGTTGAGTTTCAGTCTTTTCTTCATCTATCATGATATTGCCTATTGGTCCAGTGGTGAGAATTTTTGTTTTCTGACATTGAGATGCAATCCATATTGAAGGCTATATTCTTTGATATTCTACAGCAAGTGCTTCAAGTCCTCTTCACTTTTCAGCAAGCAGAATTCTGTTATCCACATAATGGAGATTATTGATGAGTCTTTCTCTTACCCTGATGCCACATTCTCTTTGTTGAATCCAGCTTCTAGAATAATTTGTGCAGCATACAGATTAAATAGGAATGGAGAGAGGATCTAATCATGATGCACACTTTTCTTAATTTTAAACCCTGTGGTGTTCCTTTGCTCTGTTCACACAGTAGTCTCTTGATCTAGGTATAGATTTTGTACAATCTTAATTAAATGTTCTGGGATTCCCATTCCTCTCAATGCCATCAAATGCCTTTTTGTGCAATAAAGCACAAATATTCTTCTGGTATTCTTTGTTTTCAACCAAGATCCATCTTATATCAGCAATAATATCCCTGGTGCTATGGCCTCTTATAAATCTAATGTGAACATCTGGAAGTTCTCTGTGTACTGTTGTAGATGTTTTTTATCATCTTTACCTGTAGTTTGCTTGCATGTGATATTAATGCTAGTGTTTGGTAACTTCCATATTTCATTGGATCGTCATTCATGCAATTGGAACAGATACGGTTCTCTTCCACTCATTTGGTCAGGTAGCTGTCCTCAAAATTTTATAGACTTCCATAGATTGTAGAGGACATCCATAGCTGCACCTGTCATTTGAAACATGTCAATTGATATCTTGATTTCTGGCATCTTATTTTTTTTGCCAGTGCCTTCACTGTGGCTTGAAATTATTCCTTCTTTACCATTGACTCTTCATCATATTGTACTTACTGAAAAATTTCAGTGTTGGCCAATTTTTGGTTTTTTAATTTAAATCTATTGATAGGGTTTTTTCCCCCCCTCAGAATATTTTTTTAAGTTTTATACTGATTTATTTACAGACTTTGAATACATTGTTTTTCATAAAAGATCTTTCCCATTTCCTTCACACACAACCCCATCAAATTGAGCCACCTTGTGATTAACAGCACCCCCAGCCGATCCTCACCCCTCTGCTTACACCCGTCCCCCTGGATCCTCATACTCATTCTACAATAATGGTTTTATATAGTATTTGTCCTTGTGAGACTGAGTTAGTTCACTCAGCATAGTGCTCTCTAGTGTCTCCCAAGGTTAAGTAGTAATTTACAAAATGATTGCTCCTGCATACTGTGTAGTATTCTATCGTATAAATAAAGCTTTTTAAAATTTTTAAAAAAATATTTATTTTTATATGTACTGTCAAATCAGATCTAACTGGTACAGGAGGAGATTGCCCCTCCTACTCCAGCAGAGCATCTGGTGGATTCAAACCGTTTGCCTCTGGGATTGCAGTGTAGCTTCTTGCCACTGGGCCACCAGAGCTCCCTTCTATTCTATAACTATACCACAGCTTCTCAACCTCTTTGTGGTTGGACATCTGAGCTGTTTCCATGTTCTTGTGATGGTGAATAATGCTGCTATGAACATTGGTATACATACAAGTTCCCATTTGAGCCTCAGTTCTCATTTCCTGAAGTATATTCCAAGCAGTGGAACAGCTGGGTCATATGGAATTTCTATGTTCAGCTTTTTTAGGAGATGCTAATCTGCCTTCCACAGTGGTTGTAGCAGGCCAATTCTTTTTGGTACTATGATTCTATATTTTCCCTCCATCTTCTTTTTATGTTCCCTGGATCATTCAAGATTTGGCCCATATCATTCCCAAGTATTACAACTCGAGGTTTGAATTTGTTTTTAAATTCTTTCAGCTTGAGAAATGCTACTAATAAGAGTTGTTGCTGTTGTTAGGTGCTGTTGAGTTGAGTATGTCCCATAGCAACCCTGTGAACAACAGATCTGAACCCTGTCCTATCCTTTGCCATCTTTGCACTTTCTGACATACTTGAGCCCATTGCAGCAATCTGTTTATCAATGCCTCTGGTTGAGGCTCTTTCTTTCATAGACCCTCCACTCTTTCCACACATGATGTCCTTCTCCAAGGAATTGTTACTGTTAGGTCTCGTCTAATCGAGTATGACTCATAGCGACCCTGTGAATAAAAGATCTGAACCCTGCTTTATTCTGTGCCATCGTCACAGTTCCTGACACACAAGAACCCATTACGCCAGTCACTGTATCAGTCCACCTGATTGAGGGTCTTCTTCTCTTTCACTGACCTTCCACCCTTCGCAGCATCATGTCCCTCCCAAGGAATATTCCCTCTTAGCAACATGCCCAAGGTATATGAGGCAAAATCTCATCATTCTTCTCTTCAAAGGGCACTTCCAGCTGCACAGTCTCCAAGACATATCTCTTTGTTCTCTTGGCCTTCCATGGGATGTTCAGAGTTCTTCTCCAACACAACTCAAAGGTGTCACTTCTTCTGTCATCTTTATTCATTGTCCAGCTCTCAGATACATAGCAAGTAAACAGAAAGACTGTATCCTGAATCAGACACGCCTTAGTCCTGAAATGAACATCATTGCTCCTCAGTAATTTGGAGAGCAATAATAAATTGCTCCTCCAAAATTTGGAGAGGTCCCTAACTGCAAATTTTCCTGCTGTGATACATCTCCTTATTTCCTCACTGCTGGTACCAAGGGTGTTAATTGTGGATACAAGCAAGACGAAGCTGTTGACAGTTTTGCTTTCCATCCATCATGATGTTGCCTATTGGTCCAGTGGTAAAAATCTTTTTTTTCCTTAATATTGAGACACAGTCCATACTGAAGGCTGTAATCCTTGAACTTCTGCAACAAGTGCTTCATGTCCTCCTCACTTTCAGAGGCAAGGTTTTGTCGTCTGCATAATGCAGGTTATTGATGAGTTTCCCTCCAGTCCTGATGCCACACTCCTCTTCATAGAGTCCAGCTTCTTAGATAATTTTCTCAGCATATAGATTGAAATGATACGGAGTGAGGAATAGCCTTCCCTAATAACATTCCTGAAGTATGTGAGATGAAGCTTTATTATCTTTGCCTCCAAGGAGCAATCTGGCTCCACCTTCTCCAGGACATATTTGTTTATTCTTTTGACAGTCCATGGTATATTCACTATTCATCTCTTAATACTGTAGTTCAAAGCCATCAATTTTTCTACTGTCATCTTTATTCATTGTCTAGCTCTAAGATTAATAGCAAGTGATTCAAAAGACTGTAGCTGAATGAGGTGCACTTAGCCCTGAATTGCTCCTCAATAATTTGGAGAGGTCCTAACTGCAGACTTTTCCTAGTACAGACTTTTTCTTGATCTCCTGTGTTGATTACAACTTCAGTCTTTTCTCTCTCTATCATGATGCTGTCTATGGGTCCAGTGGTAAGAATTTTTGTTTTCTTGACATTGAGATACAATCCATATTGAGGTATGTATTCTTTGATGTTCTGCAGCAAGTGCTTCAAGTCCTCCTCACTTTCAGCAAGCAAGTTGTGTCATCTGAATAATACAGGTTATTGATGAACCTTCCTCTGATCCTAATGCCACTTCCTTCTTTAGAGTCCAGCTTCTTGAATTATTTGCTCAGAATACAGATAGAATAGGCATGAAGAGAAGATACATCTCTGATGCATACCTTTCTTATTGTAAACTGTGTAGTATTCCCTTGCACCCAAGTGCCTCTTGGTCTAGCTATAGGTTTTACATGAGCATGATGAAGTGTTTTTGGATTCCCATTCTTTTCAATGTTAGCCATAATGTGTTATGATCTACACAGTCAGATGCCTTTGTGTAGTCAATAATGCATAAAAGACCGTCTTCTAGTATTCTTTTAACCAGGATCTATCTGACATCAGCAGTGAAGAGTAGTAGTCTTTAATTGATTGCTGTGAGAATTTAATGCAGCTAGAAACCTCACTACATTTTAAAAAATGTGTGTAGAATCGCCACCATTGTAACTGATTGCTAGTAATGTTAACAGTGCAGATCTCATCATGAGCTGTAGTGGCAGAGTCTGTAAAGGATTTGGTAAATGATAGCTTTAGAATGGGTTACATTTGAATGTAAAGAAAACAGAAATTCTCACAACTATACCCTGAAACATCATTATGAATAAAGAAGAAATAAAAGTTGTCAGGGATTTCATGCTACTTGGATGAATAGTCAACACAATATCTATGGAAGTGGTAATCTCAAGACAACAATATTTTATTGACCAAATTTGCTTTAAAAGACCTCTTTAAAATCTTATAAAGCAAAGATAACGAACAATTAAAAGTGCATCTGACCCATGTCATTGTCTATTCAGTCATCTCAGATGCCAGTGGATACTGAAAAAGACAGAAGAAGATTGAGCTACTTATATAAGAAAGGATGAAATTGATATAATATTTTCCCAAAATATACAGCTACACACAGCAAAACTGTGGGAGGGAAACAGATTGAAATAGTAGGTTTTCCCTTGGTGACATTTGTGTGCTTGTTATTTTTCTATGTGCTTTGCAGTGTTTTCAGTTGTTGACACTTTGACTATCAAATAATAAAGTGGAATCTGAACTGCCAAGTCACTGCGTTGTAGGAAGATAGTAGACATTTCATTTAATAGTGTCCTAAATTTATTCTCCTCCAATAAAGATTTACAGCCTCGGAAACTTGATGGAAGGTCATTATGAGTAGGCTAACATGACAGCAGTTGCTTATTTGATTTATAACTAAATACTTATTCTTGTGGTCAACAGACTTCTTTTGTACCATTACCCAGGAACTTCTAAATGCTGGGGTTAAACTTTAACCAGCTTCCAGTATAGCCCTATCTTTGTACACACTATTTATTTAAATAGAAGTTATTCTTTGCTTTTCAAGTTAATTTTCATTTTCTTTTGAAAGTCTTCATTTCCTCAAGTGTTTGCTTTCTTAATGTTTCCTTATTTGCCTTACTTATTTATATCCTACTTTTTTCCTACTTTGAGACATGCGTTCTTTCACTATGATTATCTTGATAAGTCTTTTAAGCTCTTTTCTCCATGTGTTTATGTAGCTCTGTTTAGAATGTGTGTCCATTGTATATTGATTATATAATTTTTTAACCTACCTTTTTATTTTTTATTTATTAACTTTTATTAATTTTAATGGACATTTACAGAGATTTTGGGTTTTTGATTATATAATTTAATGCTTGATGAAAATTTTATTTTGTCCATCCAAACTAGAGAGCAGAGAGCTCTGGTAGAGTGTAAGGAATTGTGCTGTTAATCCAGAGGCTGCGCCTGTCTCGTGTTTTAAATCCACCAATGACTCTTACAGAGGGCTTAAAATTGGCAATTTACAGCTCCAGAAGTCCAACAGAGGGTTAGTTATGAGTTGGTTCTGACTTGAAAGTAATGAGTTTTTTCAAGTTACATAGCTGTTTGAGATTAGTAAAGGTCATCACTAACTTATCTGCAAAAAAGAATGAAAAAGATATTTACCTACCTCAGTTTTCTCTTTCACTACCCTCTTGTCAGAATCATCTCACAGCTTTTTTTTTAGGCTGTAAATCATATGGGAGAGAGTGCCCATCTTTCTACTGTGGAATAGTTGATGGATTTTAACCAATTGCCTTTGTATTAACAGTACAACTGTCAGCACAGCTCACTAGACCAGAGCTTCCTAGGTCAGATGATTGTTGTTGTGTGCTCTTGAGTCAGAACTGACCCGGGGTCTACCCTCCAGCAGGTTTTCAGAGTCAGTTAATTGTATGGGGGGAGATTGTACATCCTTCTCCTGTGGAGCAGCTGATGGATTCCGTGTGTCTTTGCGATTGCAGTGCAGCATTTAACTATTAGGCCACCAAAGCTCCCTAACTCAGTTTAGTTCTAGAAATGAAAGAATGTGGTAGATGGAGCAGTGGAAGTGTTGCTATTATACATAAGTCTTTTGTGGCAATTTTCACTTCAGTATCTTGTGTTTGCTATTGTTGTTAGTCTGTTGTAGCTCATGATGAGTTTCTATGTGTTATTGTAGAACTGTGCTGCATAGGATTTTCAAAACTGTGACCTTTTAGAAGCAGATTGTCTGAGCTGTCATCAGATATGTGTCTAAGTGTGTCACAGCTGCCAATCTTTTGGCCATTGGTTTACTGTTACACAAGCACTCCTGCCCATGCTTTAAACTTACTTATAATTTGTGCCATCATGAAACATGATATCATGACACTGAAAGTATTTTTTTTAATTTTAAGAAAGTAGACACTATCTTGACTGAAGATACTGTGCCTAAGTATTTCCAAAAGTGTATTTGTAAAGAAAAAGTAATACAATGATCCCAAAGCTGGCTTGCATCTTTTTTTTTTTTTCTTGGAAAAATTGTTTCCTGGAGTTAAAGCAACAAAACTTGTAGTAATTTTCTTGCAGTTTCTGTGGTTTAATCGCCTACATATATTTCGTTAAATATCTAATTTAATTTAGTATTGCCTAATTTTGAGCATCATGTCAATAGACTCAGGATAATATGCCTTTGTTTCTTGCTATTTTTACTTAACATACCTTTTAAGAATCATCTATGTTGTTGCAAGTAATAGCTGTTTTAATGTTTCTTTTGATTCTGCCATTCTTTTCATGACTAGAAAATTATCTATTTTTCTATTGAAGGATCTTGTAGTTTGTGGCTAAAAATAGCATTACATTGACTATTATTCTGCATGTATCTTGGTATGCATATACACAAATTTTCATTAGTCCTGAGCTAATTGGATCATGTTGTGGTTAGATGCAGAGAGGCTCCCACACTATTGACCCCTATGTACCATAGAACAAAGTCTTGCCTGATTGTACATCACACTCACAGTTACTGCTGTTCTTAAGTCCATTTTTGGTAGCCACAATGTCAAATCAATTCCAACCTAAATCCCGCTTTAAAAGAGAAAGATGTGGTCCATAAAGATTTACAGCTTAAACCCTAGAGGTCAGTTCTGTTCTGTCTTGTAGGTTCATTTTGAGTCAAAATTAGAGTGACTTCAGTGGAGATGGATTTAGTGTTTTGTTGTTGTTTTGTGCCATAGAGTTGCCTGCAACCCATAAAGACCCTGTGTACAGCAGCTCTGAAGCCTGTGCTGTCCTGAGCCAGTCTCATTGATTCTGACACACCAACCCCCTTGGTTTTTATTGTCATCTAAATTGTTGCCTACATTGATGATGATGATGATGATAGTAAGTATCCAAAAAAAGGATTCCATAGACTTTGGGTTTCCAAAATTCTACATCAAAATTATGTTAGAACCTAATTTGAGTTTGAAAAGGAAAATATTCTTCCCTCAAATTTTTTTTTAATTTTTATTTTATTATTTTGTGTGTGTGTACCGTCAAATCAGATCTGACTGGTACAGGAGGAGATTGTCCCTCTTCCCCAGCAGAGCATCTGGTGTATTTGAACCATGCGCATCTGGGATTGTAGTTGCAGCTCCTTGCCACTAGGCCACCAGAACTCCACCTTCATAAATTTTTAAGTTCTTTATGTATTGTCATTTTATTGTTTTGGGGTCCTCAGATTTACATCTTGAGCTGTTTCCTAGAATTATGCTTGAATTTTTTTATTTGTCCTTCTTTTGTCTCTTTACTCTGTTGTTAGGTGCCATCAAATCAGAACAGACTGATAGGCGACCAGAGCTGTAGTCTCACCGTAAATGTAATCCAGTTGGTTAAACTGATAGTGACTAATTAGTGCCAAAATAGTTTTCTGCTATACCTTCCAAAATAACTTGTCCTTTTAGAATGCTTAATTGGAAAGTACTTTAACCTGAGAATGAGTCATTTAAGAGAAAACGAGAACTGTTCTCCTTATAAGCATGAGGGAATTGTTTATTTTGACATTACATTTTTTCATGTCTCATTATAAAAGTAAAAATTGATAAAAATTTGGAATAACATATCATGGATTGCCAAGAAAATGAACAGGTGTTTCTGGGAGAGGGTGGAGCCTTTGCTCCATGGAGACAAGGATTTTGAAGCTCCATCTCATATATTGCCTGGAGGGATCATTCCTTGGAGAAGGACTTCATGCTTGGAAGGAAGGGTATAGATCCATGCAGGAGAGGAAGACTCCAGCTGAGATAGATTGACAGATAGATAGATAGATACATTAATACATACTGTGACAGTGGGGTCAAGTGTGTCAGAAACAGTGGAGTTGGTTCAGGATAAGGCAAAGTTCAGAGCTGTTGTTTATAGGATCGCTAAAAGTCTTGGTCTGCTGACAGCACATGACAAGAAATGTGGAACTCCATAAAGCCAAAACTGAAATGTACCTCTTCCTATCTCAACTGCATTCCTCAGCAGTGTCAGTTTGGTTAAAAATTTAGTGTGCCTCATTCCAAACTTTTCTGTTGCTGTTAGGTGCTCCTGAATCTGTCTTTAATCCATAATAACCCATGTGACAGAATTTCACCGTCCCATAGGGTTTTCTATGTTGTAATCTTTATGGGAGCAGATTGCCAAGTCTTGTTGTACCATCCCACCCATTAATCGCTGCCACCTAGTTAAACCTGATTGAGAGGACAGTGGATTGGCCCTGTAAAGTTTCAAGGCTGAAAAATCCCTGTAGAAGCGGAATGCTTTATCATTCTCTTGGGGAGTAGATGGTGCATTCAAACAACCAATCTTTTGGTTAGTTTAATCCATTGCACCACTAGAACGCCTCCAAATAGCAGCTATCCTTAAACGAAACTCTATAAAAATGTAATTATATCCTACATATATAAAATCAATATACATATGTACAAGTTTTAATTTTTAAAGAAATTTAATATGGCCATGAGTCCTTGGAGAGGGACATGATGCTAGGAAGGGCAGATGGTCAGTTCAAGAGAGGAAGATCCTGGACAAGGTCGATTGATACAGGGACTGTAACAATGGGTTCAGAAGTGTCAGAGACCATAAGATTGTCTGAAGGTAGGACATGGTTAAGAGCTATTTTTCATAGGGTAGCTGTGAGTCATAGTTGACTTGAGAGCACATAACAACAACATTGTAAATATATTTTATAAGGAGGGAATCTTGTGTGTGTGTGTGTGAGAAAAATTTATATTTCGATTTAGCCAGCTAGAGTCAGGTTGTTATTGTTATGTGCTGTTGAGTTACATGTGACTCATAGTGATCCTATGCACTACAGCTCTGAACCCTGCTCTATGCTGAGCCAATCTCACTGTCTGACATACCTACCCTCATTACCCCAGTTTCGTGTCATTCCATCTCGTCCAGGGTCTTCCTCTCTTGCACTGTCCCTTGACCCTTCCAAGCATGATATCCTTCTCCAAAGTCTGGCCTTCCTGGTTACATGACCAAAGTGTGTGAGATGGAGTCTCAAAATCTTTGCCCCCAAAGAGCAGCTTAGTTTCACCTTTTTCAGGACAGACCTGTTCTCTTGACATTCCATGATATGTTCAAAACTTTTCTCCAGCTCAGCAACTCAAAGACAGCATAGCAAGTAATTGCAAAGACCATGTCCTAGATAGGGCACATCTTAGTCTCTAGACTGACATCATCCTTGCTTCAGCACTCTGGAGAGGTCCCTGACAACATATTTTCCTAATGCAATTCATCTTTTGATTTCTTGACTTCTAGTGCCAAGAATGTTGATTGTGGAAACAAACAAGATGAAATTGTTAACAATCTCAGTCAGTATCTTTTCCATCTATCACGATGCTGCCATTTGGCCCAGTGGTGAGAATCCTTGTTTTCTTAATGTTGGGTTTCAATCCACATTGCAAACTGTAGTCCTTGACACTCTGCAGCAGATGCTCCATTCCCTCCTCAGTTTCAGGAGGTAGGGTTGTGTTATTTGCATAATGCAGGTTGTTGAGGAGCTTTCCTCCAATCCTGATGCTACATTCTTCCTCATAAAACCCAGACTCTCAATTGATCTGTTCTGCATACAAATTGAAAAGGTGTGGAGACAGGATAATCCCGGATTCACTCCTTTTCTGATTTTGAACCATGTGTTGTTACCTTGCTCTGGCTGACAACTGCCTCCTGGTCCAAGTATAGGTTCCACATGAGCAAAATCAGGTGTTCTGAGATTCTCATTCTTCTCAGGGTTAGCCACAATTTGTTGTGATCCACACAGTCAAATGCCTTTCCATAGTTAAGCAAAAATAGATATTCTTCTGGTACTCTCTGCTTTCAGCCAAGATCCATCTGACATTGGCAGTGATGTCCCTAGTGCCATGTTGAGGTGTCATTCCAATAACTTTTGGATAATCTTCAACAGGACTTGGCTTGTGTGTGTTATTAGTAATAGCATTCTGTAATTTCCACATTCTGTTGGATCACCTTTTTTTGGAATGAAAATAAATGTGGATCTCTTGCAGTCAGTTGGCCAGGTGGTTGTTCTCAAGATTTTTTAGCACTTCCAGGTCTGCATCTCTCTGTTGAAATATGTCAATTGGTATTCCATCAATTCTTATTTTTTTGCCAGTTCTTCAGAGCAACTTGAACTTCCTCTTTTATCACCATTGCCTCTTGAACATAAAGTTGTTTCATCAAATACTTCTATGCCAGCCAGTTCTTTTTGGTACAGAGACTTTGTGTACTACTTCCATCTTCATTTGATGCTTCCCAAATCATTCATTATTCTGTTCACAGCTTCCTTAAGTATTGCAACTCACGAATTTGTTCTTTAGTTTCTTTAGTTAAGAAATGCTGAGTGAGTTTGACCTTTTTTATTTTCAGACCTCAGCTCTTGGCACATTTCTAATCGTACTTTGTCTTCCCATGCTGCCCTTTGAAATCTTCTGAACTCAGTTTAGAGGATTTTAATTTTGTTGACAACATCAAAAGTATCATTTTTAGGAGCAAGTTGAACATAGGCCTCCTCTCTAGCAAGCTTAGGCAGTTTGTTCACCTTGGCCACATCAGTGCCATGGAACTTCTTTACAACTTGTTTGATTTGATGCTTATTGATCTTGACATCCACAGCGAACACAAGTGTGTTGTTATCTTCTATCTTCATGGCTGACTCATTGGTCGGGAAATTGTATGATAGCATAGTGGTTAAGCTTGTTTCTCATCGGGACGCTCTTCAGGGGATAGTTGAGACACCATCAGAGTGTCAGCATCTTGGACTGTGGGAAGGTGGGTATGTAGATCTTCTTTTGTGTGTGTGTGGCTGTGGTTGACCTTCCGGACAGCCTTCTTGGCCTTTGAGGCCTTTGCTTCAATTCAGTTTTGAGAAGAAATCTATAGGTAGTATATTTTTAATATTTCTAAACAAACCTCTTTAGTGTTAATTATCAGTTTTATTTTTTCCTTTCAAAGTTGTAGATCGGTAAAATAAGTTGAGAGAAGAGATGAAACAGGCAATGTCACAATAGAACCAACTAAAAGAAAAAAGCTAACAATGGAATATTATGGAAAACTATACTTAAACAAATATGAAAAGCTAGAGGAAATGGACGAATACTTAGAAATTCACAGCCTATCTAAACTGACACAAACCAAAATTGAACAGCTCAACAGACCCATTACAAAAGAAGAAAATGAAAAGGTAATAAAGCAATTTCCTGCCAAAAACCTTGGACCAGATGGGTTTTTGTGGTTTTTTTGTTTGTTTGTTTGTTTTTTACAAGTGAGTTTTATCAAACATTAAGAGAAGAACTTTCACTAATTCTATATATAAACTATTTTAAAAAATAGAAAAAGATGGAATTCTCCCAGACTCATTCTATGAAGCAAACATATCCTTGATACCAAAGCCAGGTAAAGAGCACCAAAGTAGAAAACTATAGGCCAATATCTCTCACAAACATAGATGTAAAAATCCTGAATAAAATCCTGGCCAATAGAATCCAACGATACATAAAACAATAATTCCCCATGATTAAGTGGGATTCATAACAGGTATGCAAGGATGGTTCAACATAAGAAATGTTGATCTTTAGAAAAGGAAAAGAGATAAACTTTATGTATCATTATTAGGTGACTAGCTAAAAAAGCAAAGTAAACTCCTGCTGCAGTAATTTTAACATCTAGAAAAGTTAATTACTCTTTCCTGTGTAGTTCATTGCAAGCTGCACTGCTAACCCAAGATTGTATATCTCTGGTTGTTTGAATCCACCAGGGTTTTTGCAGAAAGATTAGCATTCTTCTCTCCTTGAGATTTATAGCCTCATAAACCCCATAGAGGGTCCTTGTGAAAGAACATCATTCTTGGAAAGGTGGAATGTCAGCAAGAGAGAGGAAGGCCCTCACAAGATGCATTGACACAATGATTACAGTGGTTGGTTCTAGTATATCAGAGATGTTGAGGATGGCACAGGATAGGCCAAGGTTTAGATCTGTTGTTTATAGTGTCACTGTGAGTTATAATCAGTTAATGTCATCTAGTAACAACATGTCTGATAAGAAGCATATCCAGGATATATAAAGAACTCTTAACAGGTTAACAATAAAAATATTTAAATCAGGATAGGATTTGAATAGATATTTCTCCAAGAGTGTCTACAAATTGCCATTAAGTACATGAAGAGATGTATAAAAATTCGACATTGTCAGGTATATTATGTCTACTCTGACTAAAAGAAACCCTATGAAGAACAGATGGAGACCTTGGTCTGTCCTGTTCCATTACTGCAGTCTCCTCATTGCTTAAGCCCATTGTTGCAATCACTGTGATTTAATCTCTTTGAGGGTCTTCTCTCTTCCTCCAATCACTACTTTTTCAAGCTTGATATTCTGTGGCTTGCTCAGGCCTGGTTTTAATTGTTTTTGGTCAAATGTTCTTCTAAGTGGTATAGCACTGGTCTGTCCATTTGCTGCACAGAGGTAACTGGTGGATACTGTGATGCTGAACACGGTGTCACTGATGTGTCAAATGTGATAATGGTTACCTATGGTGGACAGTGTTTGGTGGGACTCCCCAATCAAAACAAGCTTGGAAATAGGAGTGGTGTCTACTTCCAAAATAGCTGTAGGTCAGTAAAACAAGTTGAGAGAAGTGTCTGCAAATACCCAGGAAACTTATGAATTTAGAGTTGAAAAAAGAGAAATTAAGAGAAGTTGATCTGTTCAATAGTTTTGGAAACACCACACAAATCTTCTGGTAATTGGTTTTAATGAATGGCAAGTTTTTATTTAGCAGCCTAACTAATGGTCTAATAAACAGCGAAAAGAATTTTGAATTTGGAGTTTAGATTTTTAGAGTGGCAGTTTTAAACAAAATTAATTACTGTATGTCTGAATGTAATAAAAATTGCTAGCAAAGAGACTACTGGAGCATCTCATTTTTACATATTTTATATAACACTTCAAAGAAATTCTTTGTATTAATGATATGGAAACATTCCCCTAAGAAGTGTCCCTTTGCCTCATTTAAAAAAAAAAAAGGTAATAAAGTGTTTTATAATGTAGATAAGTTGTTTTCTTCCCTGAAGCCAGATTGTCTTAGCTAGCCTCTTGAGGGAAGGAAGCATGAGACTGCTGGTGGGATTAGTGAGATAAAAAGGAAACAGAAAACCTGATTCAGCTGGTTAGTATTGTAACCCTGAATAAATGGTTGCTGTTTGTTTTAGATAATTAAGAATACACCTTTTAAAAGTTAGTCTTTGGTAAGTTTCAGTTCTGTGTTTTATTTCTTAAATTTATCATTATGAGCCACTTTGTATAAAATAAATATTTATATGTTACAAGCATAAGGTATATTAGTGTTACCCTTATGTTTCTACATTAACAATGGAAAAAGGCGTAGTCTATCTAAAATTCTTTCTCACATTTCTGTATTACTTTGCTCCTCTTGCATTCCTTTAGCTCAAATAAAAAGGGAAGTGTTTCTCTCGTCAGCTTCCACTGATGTTAAGAAGCTAAATTGCTAAGTGCTTTGAAATTTTGAACCAGTCTTTCTGTTATACTTGGAGCTTAGTCATCATCCTGCGTAGCCTGTCCTGACTGACTCAGACTGCTGTTCCGCCTCCAAGCCTTGCTAGATTGTAGCCACTAGCAACCAGGCTGCAATAATTTCCCTTTGATGACATCATTGGCTGTAGAAGAACCTCGTTGCTTCAGCCAGTGGAACTACAGTTCTAATCCTCATCAAATATGGCATCTCCCTTGCTTGCTGCAGCAGGCATAGAAGAAATGTCACTGTCTTTTTAAGCTAGCAAGCTTTTCTTTTTCTTTTGCTGCTGCTTTTTAAAAATTCTAATCATGGATGCTTCTTCCGATCCCTATTTGCCTTATGACGGGGGAGGAGACTGTATTCCCCTCAGGGAATTACATAAAAGAGGTAATACGGTCCCCTTGCTATGAATCCTCTGCTGGTAATGTTTTCCATGCTGCTGACATTTCTGTAGTTTGAATAGGTCTTGTTTGTCCTTTAAATACTGTAGTAGATTGTTTAGTTGCCCTCGGTTGTTAGTAAGGGGAAAATACAGCCTTCTGAATGGTTATGTAGCCGTCCCTGATTGTTTTCTCTGTGTAGATTAGTACTGCTTCAGATCACATTGGGCTCCGACTCCATCTTCTGTGTGTGCAAAATCCTTTGAATTTAACTACGAAAATGAATTAATCTGGTTTTACAGTTAACTAGGTCATGTTGGTTGGCACTTTAAAAGTAATGTTTTTTAATTCTTCAGAAAACTTAGAAGTATTTCCTTAAATTTACAGAGAAATCAAATGTGTCTGTGAACCATTATATTTTTTCTCCTGTGAATTGCCATGTAGCTTTTACACCATAAAGTAAATTTATCTTAAACATTCCACTTGTATTTTAGAAAACTTTAAAATGGTAATAATGATGAAACTGTTTATATTAACATTTTCATTTCATATACATTTGACATACTATATTTTCTTCTACATATATTCTTCTAAAATTATTATGATGCAAACAGTTTTGCATATCATAAAATAATAACTTTGTGAAACTGGCAAAGCACCTGGCATTCATGTAGGTCTTTTGACAGGTGCTTTCTGGATCTCCTTAGACTGCTCTTTCACATTTTTCTTAAATTTATTATTCTAAAACTAGGTTTGTTTGTTATTCCAAAGAAAAATAAACTTTTAGAAAAATCTCTCACTTGGATGACTTCATTTATGAACTATATTGGTTTAATTACTGCATGTATCATAAACTTCGTTTATGGCTTAACTCAAACTTTTATTTATATATCCAGCTAAAGAACTGCTTATTTTCTTAAGCATGTTAACCTGTTGCTATTTACATTATATTTTGTATTCTGAAAACTTTGTAAATTTAGTGTTAAGTTCTGTATTTTAAAATGTATTGAATGAGTATATTTTATTATGTCGTGTCTACTAGACACTATACTAGACACCGCACAATTGAATGGTGGTATGTTTACTTTTAATATTCTGTTACTATTAAAAGATTGTCTTTCACATTTTGAAAGAATTTTATGAACTTCTGTTTAACACTATTAAACTTTTTGTTACAGAGCTATCCTCTTACTAAAAGTCCCTTTGTTCCTGTGTTTATATTTGTAGTTTTAGATTATTTGGGAATTAAGGATAAAGAAACAAAAGTTTCATGTAGTCTCACTGCTGAGAATCTTTATGCTTTTAAAACTTCTTTCAAAATTTAGAAACATTTTGGATTTTTAAATTAATGTTTTGATCATAAACTGACTTCTTAGAAGGCTCCCATCCTCAAGTTTCTGCTCAGGATTTCTTTAAACAGGAAGCAAGATGACTGGTCACTGTCCACATGTCACATTATTTGTTAATCAGTAGTTAAATGGTAAAACAAGATTAGCCATATTTTCTTTGAGCTATTAAAATATCTATTCATTTGTTGATAATAAACCATAAGACTTTAGTTTCAGAAATTTAAGTCTCTAAAATGAAAGTTTGCTTCTCCATGAAATTAGTCTTTGACAAAATATACTAAACATCTCTATATAAAATTTACAAATAACACCCCACAATTTATGTGAAAATGGACATAAATTCCATTATTATCATCAAAATAGAAGCTTATATTTAGTTTTTCACAAATCATCTTTAGGGACATTTTAAAGGTCTAGATTTTAGTCCTATACTTGGCAGCCTACTTATTCCTATAATAAAACCACTGTTACTTTAAAGTACCATTGTGTTTGTTGAGTAACAGATTACTCAGTTGCTTCATTTACTCTTGTCTGTGCTTGTCTAAGCTTGGAGAGGGACATGTTGCTGAGAAGGGTTTATGGTCGCTGAAGGAGAGGAAGACCTTCACCTGAGTGGATGGCTCTTTTGTGTCAGGAAGTGTGAGGACGGAGCAGGATAGAACAGGGTTCATATCTCTTGTTCATGGGTTTCTTTGAATCGTACTTGACTCAAAGGCACCTAATCACAACAAAAACAACAACATAGCTCTGGTGGCCTAGCAGTAAAGAGTTGCACTGGCAACCCAAATACACACAGTTCACATCTGCCAACTGCTCTGTAGGAGAAAGATAGTCTCCTCCTGTGCAATTAATTAACTGCCTCTGAAAATGTTGGAGGGTTAGCTGTAGGCTGATCCTAGTCCCAGTTCCATGGCACACAACAAACAACATATGTCTTATAGTTTTCTATTACCTGTTTGTAAAAGATTGTGTGATATCTATAATTTATTACCTATTGTAGCCGTAGACTCATACAGATGAACTGATGATGTAAATGTTGTCAACTAATATCAGTCAAGAATCTGAGTTAACCTCCCACTGAGGATATAATACATTGATTAGAAATATAAGTAGTCAAAATATAAAATTGCAGAGGCAATAACAGAACTATATTCTTGAATACTAAAGCTAGAGATTATATTTAAGAGCTAACTTAAACTTAATACTATTTTCAGGGTCAGATGGTATATTAATGAAGCTTAACTACTGAAGTGAAAAATGGGATTAGTTAATATTAGACATTTGGTGACATTTCAGAAATATCTATCTTTTGATGTAAATTTTCTGGATACAAACTATTAAGTGCTCATAAAATACAATTTTCAATTTTATTAAAACAATTTAGATTGTTCATTTTACATTTTCTTCTTAATTCATGGGGTTTGAAAATAGTGGGGCTGCATTCTTTCCCTTTACCAGGCTTTGATGGTTTTAGTGGTAGGATATTTTTCTTCCAGTTTGAAAACCTGAGTTTTATTGCTGACTAGTGTACCATATTGGAAGGAGGAGTGGCATCCACTTCTGTAATGGCGTGCGTCTGGAAACCCTATGAACCTGGAGAGAGGATGAATGGCATCCAAGCGTCGAGGACTCTCCTTCATAGGGTCGCTATGAGTCGCCTGCGACTTGACGGCACTTGACAACAAAAACAACAGTGTATCATATGTACAGCTGTATGTAGTAGAGGCTTCTATGTTGCTGTGATGTTGAATAGGTATCAGCAGAGTTTCCTTCCAGAATAAAATGGACTAGAAAGAAAGACTTGGCAGTCTATTGCTGAGAAATCAATTTATGGGAAAAAACCTTTATAGGTCACAAGAGTCACATTTTCTACTGGTCACCAGGATGGCACATTGTTAGATTGTGTGTGCCTAGGGCCACCATGAATGAGTTGGTATCACACGCCATGCCAGTAAACAACAACATAGACTTGATTTTAGGAACTTGAATCTCTATTTATAGGACACAGGGACATTAAAAATTATTTCACCAAGTATTGTTTTTAGCCCTTGTGGATAATAAGCATTACTGGATTTTGTGGAAAATGATACATAACAGTAGTAATAATGATAGCTATTAATAGAATACATACAGGTAGAAAAGGTATAGAGTTAGGATGCATCCCTGGCGTAAAGATCAAGTGTTCTGGGATTCCCATTCTTCTCAGAGTCAGCCACAGTTTGTTATGATCCACACAGTCAAATGCCTTTGCATAATCAATGAAACA
>NW_006400121.1:833545-842986 GCF_000299155.1 Elephantulus edwardii
ATGTCTTTGAGCTGTGGTGCTGGAGAAGAGTATTGAATGTACCATGGACTGCTAGGAAAACAAACAGATTCATCCTGGAGAGGGTTAAACGGGGCGGCTCTTTGGAAGCAAAGATTCTGAGGCCCCGTGTGACGTACTTTGGGCATGTTGTAAGAAGGTACCGGTCCTTGGAGAGGGCCATCATGATTGGATGGGTGGAGGGACAGCACAGGAGCGGAAGGCCCCCTGTGAGGTGGATTGATTCAGTGACTGGGGTAATCGGGATGGGTGTGTCGGAAACAGTGCGATTGGCACAGGTTGGAGCAGGGTTTAGGGCTGTTGTACATAGGGTCACTATGAGTCGCAAGCGACTCGGCACATAACAAGAACAACAACACAATATTAATTGAATTTACTGTTTGTTTAACTGTTCTATGTGCTTTATGTGTATCAATCACCTGCATATGTCAAATAATTTTAATGTTCATCACAAGATTGTGAAGTGGGCATGTTCTTATCATTCCTAATCTCTAGTTGGTACAACTGTTATTAAATGTTAAATAATTTATTAGTCAGAATTTGATTCAGATAACAGGCTTAGAGCAAAGTTCCAATATTTTGTTCACAGAGTTGCTGTGAGTTGACTTGACTGTGCCTAACAACAGCAACATGCTTACACCTGTAATAAGTTGATATTTTACGTTTTGTGGGGACATAAGATGCTACCATTAAAAGAAAATCAAAACACCCCCCCCCAAACTGTTTTTAGATTGTATTAGAAGTAAACAGATTTGTAGTTAATGGTGTAGATTCATTCATGTTCTGTGGGACTTCCATGGAGGAAGATGTAAGTTTCCTTTTGATATGCGTTATCAAGGAAGAGTTGTAGAGGGCATGTCGGAATTTGTGTTTCAGTGGCCGGTAAAGGAGGATCGTATAGAAAGATAGAAGAAAGTGAAGGTGGAAGAGTCCAGATCTTAGAGGGACTTGAATGCATCACACTAATAATGTTTTATTGACAGCTTCATTTTTCTTGGCTCTACAGTCAACACCTTTTTGTACCAGCAAACAGGAAATTAAAAGACAAATTGCTTTGGGAAACTCTGCTGTCAGACCTCTCCAAGGTACTGAGGAGCAATGATGTCAGTCTGGAAACTAAGGTGCACCTGACAACAGGCCATGTTCTTTGCAATTACTTGCTTTGCATCAGAGAGCTAGACAGTGACTAGGGATGATAGAAGGAGAGTTGATGCCTTTGAGTTGTGGTGCTGGAGAAGAGTATTAAATATACCATTGATGGTTAGGAGAACAAGTAAGTTTGTCCTAGAGAAGGCAAAACCAGGCTGCTCCTTGGAGGCAAGGATTCTGAAGCTTCATCTAATATACTTTGGACATGTTGCAAGGCAGGCTCAGTTCTTGGAGAGGGACGTCATGCTTGGGAGGGTGGAGGGACAGCACAGGAGAGGAAGACCCTTGATGAAATGGATTGATTCAGTCACTGGAGTAATGGGAATAGGTGTGTCAGAGACAGTAAGACTGGCCTGTGATAGAGCAGGGTTTTGGGCTGTTGTACATAGGGTTGCTATGAGTCGCAGGCAACTCCATGATGGCACCTAACAACAACAACAACAAACTACAAAAAGAGAGCCTTACTATTGAAATAAAGTTTTGGAATCTTACTCTTTCAAATTTATACAATAATCATTTCTTGACATTCTATTAGCTCTGAAAATGTTGGTGTCAGGTAGGAACTGAAGCATGGCTGATCCCTCCAGCAGATTTTCTAAGGTGGTAGATTACATGGGTGGAGATTCCTCATCTTGCTGCCTTGGAGCAGATAGTGGATTTGAAAAACCAGAGAGATGTGGCCTTTGGTTTAGCAAAGTAGTTAGCTCAGAGATGATATACCAAGTAGTGTTTCTTCTTGTTGTAGTCTATAGGTAGCTGCACTGCTAAGCCCAAGGTGGCACCTTTCTGGTGGTTCAGATCTACTTGTAAAAAGATAGGAAATATCTTTGCCTTCTTTCTAATATAATAGATAAATTTGCTGATTTTGTTCCCTCCAGGGAAATCTGTGTTGAACGATCTCTTAATTGCCAGAGGAATATTTTGGGGGCTGGTTGTAAAATAATTTTAGGCTCAAATCCATATTGCATTCCTATTACTTTAATGTTTTAATCAAGTAGAAAATGAAATAAAAAAATTTCACCCAAATGTCTCAAAATTAAAACAAAAGAATATATTTTTATTTGTTGTCAGAAATATCTTGTATTCTGAAACAGTGATGTGAAACACAGCCTACTTTGAAGTAATGTTGCCTACAGTAATTCAGTTTAAAATCTTCAATAATATGTCATAACTGATTTATAATCTCAGTGTTGTCCTACTACCTCTGGTTCCATTTTCTAAATATAACTGACACTTTAGTATGATTAATGTTATCCCAACTCATGACTTGTAAGTAAAAAATGCTTTGTGTATCAAGATTTCAAAATATAAGCAGATTTCCTACGTGTAGATTAGGTTTGTACTTTGACTATTTGCTTGCCATTAAGGTCTCTGCTTTGTGCCTACATAGGCAACTTAAATTATGCTTAGTTTTTAAAAAAGAAATATTTTCTTAATTACCAGAAGTTTCTTTTCAGTCCTTTACAGTTTTAATTAGTTCAGAAAATAGATTTCTGCCTAATTTCTGTCACTTAGTTTTCTTGCTATTTAGGAAAAACATTTTCTGAAGTCTGTGTATTCATGTAATGCATTCAAACCTTCTTATATAAAGAGATAGTAAATAGTGAATTTCCCCACAATTGTACATATGTTCTAATGTCTACTTTCTCATCTCTTATCTAAAAGATGCAAACTTTTATTTTAGGGTGGCAGTGAACAATGAAGATAGTGAATTTGGTTCTGGGCTCAGTGTTACTGATTGACTGTGGGTCCTTGATGTGCTTCCTGGAAATTTAATTTCAACTCTTTGCTATTTAAGTAGATTAGAATTAAATATGATTGGATTACAGAAAGCAATATTTATAGCCATATGCTTCATTTATCCTGTTGATTTATTGAGGATACTCTTAATTGATAATTTACTAAGTTCTAAACAGGAGTTTTGTCCCTGTAGAAGGACATCATGCTTGCAACGGAAGAGGGACAGTGCAGGAGAGAAGACCCTGGATGAGTTGGATTGGCATAGTAACTGGGATAATGGGGGTAGGTGTGTTAGAGACAGCGAGATTGGCTTGGGATAGGGCAGGCTTCAGAGCCGTTGTAAATAAGGTCACTGTGATTCGCAGGTGACTCAGTGGCACATAACAACACCACAAGAAGCAGAATTCTTAACAGTCTTTTTTATTCTTTGATTTAGGAGTTTTGGTAACATTTAGGAACTTCCATGATGAGTTTAGAATACTTTCTTTTCCTTCCCTCCTGAGAATGACCTCACTTTGCTTTTCCATGAGGATAACCACTCCTTATCAGTAAGGTCATAGACTGGGGGGGGGGGCGGGGAGGTATAGTGGGTTACACATGCTGCTCTTAATACATGAAAATCACTGGATAGCCAGGGAATACTTAGAGTTTTAGATTTCTGCTCCCTTTCTTTCTAATTTACTTTTTTGAAATGTACATTTTACATGTGTGTGTTAAGATGGAAATCTGCATTATGAACTTAAATGGCAAAGGGTGATTGTGACTCCAAAAGCCATTAGTGGCAGTTTTATTAAATAATTGTATGCTTACTTTTTCATGTAAAGCTATTATTTGAATGCTCCCCTTTGAGAAAAGCTTACCAAGTTGTTGCTCTTGTGTGACTGTTGTTAGATGCTGTCAAGTCGACTGAGATTCATAGAGATCCTGTGAATAACAGATTGAAACCTTGCCCTATCCTATGCCATCCTCCCATTTCTTCTAGGCTCAAGCCCATTATTGCAGTTACTGTGCCAATCCATGTTTTTATTGCTTACTTTTCCAAGCATGATGCCTTTTCCCAAGGACTGGTACATCCTGGTAGTGTACTCCAAGTGTGTTTCATCATCCTTGTACGCCTTGCCAGGGAACATCCTGGTTGTACATCCTCCAAGATAGATTTGTTTGTTCTTCTGTCAGTCCATGATCTATTCAGTACTCTTTGCCAGTACCATAATTCAAAGGCACCAATTCTTCATCAGCCTTCCTATTCATTGTCCATGTGACAGTTAAGGTACAGCAATTAAATTATTTTCTTTCCAGCTCACTTCAGCAAGTATATGTTGCACCATTGTGCACCACTGAGTCAGTTCCAACTCATAGCAACCCACTGGCCTAGTGGTAAGAAGCTGTACTGCAACCCCAAAGGCACATGATTTGAATCCACCAGCTGCTCTGTGAGAGAAGGATGGCTAATCTCCTCCCTTGGGACTGACTATCTCTGAACACCTGCTGGAGAGTCAGCTATGAGTCAGTTCCAACTAAACGGCAGACAACAACATGACAGAGTAGAACTCCATAGGGTTCCTGGGCTATATAGTCTTTGGAGGAATGGATTGCCATCTCTGTTCTCTTATGGAACCATTTGTGAATTTGAACTGCTGAAAAATTACAGTCCAGGCACTGTACTACTTAGGACTCCTTCTTGAGGACTTTGTGATTGTTGTGTGCCGTTGAGTCTGGACAAACACGAAGCTGATCCTCCAGTGGATTTTCAGAGGCAGTAAATTACATGAATGTTGATGGGGCAGTCAGTCTTTGTCCCATGGAGCAGCTGGTCAGTTTGAACCAAGTGTCTTTGAGTTGGCAACACAGCTGCTTACTACTATGCTTCCAAAGCCCCATTTATTAAGGACTGATGGGTAGGAATACAAAGGTGTTGAATACATCATTTTTTTAATTTGATAAAAACAGATAATTTTAGTATAATATCTATACTTCACCAGTTCAGTATTTTACAACAAATTTTAAGAAACTACAGAACAATCTCATTGATTTCACATGCAAGCAAGATTCTACTGAAGATTATTCAAAAACCACTAGAACAGCACATCAACAGAGAACTGCCAGAAGTCCAGGCTGGGTTTAGAAGGGTTCGTGGTACTAGGGATATTGTTGCTGATGTTAGATGGATCTTGGCTGAAAGCAGGGAATACCAGAAGAATGTCTATCTGTGTTTCATTGATTATGCAAAGGCGTTTGACTGTGTGATTCATAACAAACTGTGGCTGACTCTGAGAAGAATGGGAATCCCAGAACATTTAATCATGCTAATGCGAAACCTATACTTGGATCAACAGGCAGTCACCAGAACAGAGCAAGGGAACACTGCATGGTTCAAAATTGGGAAGGGTATATGCCAGGAATTGTCCTATCTCCATACTTTTTCAACCTGTATGCAGAGCAGATTATCCGAGAGGCTGGGCTCTATGAGGAGAAGTGTGGCGTCGGGATTGGTGGAAGATCTGTTAACAATCTGTGTTATGCAGATGACACAACCTTGCTTGCTGAAACTGAGGAGGACCTGAAATACTTGCTGCAGAGGGTCAAGGACTGCAGCTTTCAGTATGGACTGAGGTGCAATGTCAAAAAGACAAAGATTCTCACCACTGGACCAATTGGTAGCATCAGGATGGATGGCGAAGAGATTGAGGTTGTTCATTAACTCAGTTTGCTCAGCTCTATGGTCAACACTCTTGGCACTGGCAGCCAGGAAATAAAAAAATGTATTGCAATGGGAAAGTCTGCTGTTAGGGACCTCTCTAAAGTACTCAAGAGCAATGGTGTCTCTCTGGAGACTAAGGTGTGCGTGATACAGGGCATGGTCTTTGCAGTTACTTGTTATGCGTCAGAGAGTTGGACAGTGACTAGGGAGGATAGAAGGGGAATTGATGCCTTTGAGGTGGGTGCTGGAGAAGAGTATTAAATGTACCATGGACTGCCAAGAAAACAAATAGAGTCATCCTGGAGAGGGTTAAACAGGGCTACTCCCTGGAGGCAAGGATTCTGGGGCTTCGTCTGACATACTTTGGACATATTATAAGGAGGTCCTTGGAGAGGGACATCATGTTTGGGAGGGTGGGAGGGTGGAGGGACAGCGCAGGAGGCGAAGACCCTCTATGAGGTGGATTGATTCAGTGACTGGGGTAATCGGGATGCGGATGTCAGAGGCAATGCGATTGGCACAGGATAGAGCAGGGTTTAGGGCTGTTGTACATAGGGTCACTATGAGTCGCAAACGACTCGGTGGCACACAACAACAACAACAACAACAACTTTTTTTGGTAGTGTGTATCATTGTGATGTTAGGTTGAATATGTCATAGGGTTTTCTTGACTTTTATCTTTACAGAAACAGATTACCAGGTCTTCTGTGGAACTGCAGGATAGGTTTCAATCTCCAACTATTTAGTTGGCATTTAAGACCTAAATTCTTATCCTTGCTTTTAGGTGTCATGTATAAGAAACTATTATCTGAGTTAAGGTCACGTGTTTTATTTGAAGAATATTCCAATTTTAATTCTAAAGTTTAGGTCTGTGATCTGTTTTGAGTTAATTTTTATCTATAGTGTACCATTTCATTCATTTGCATGTGACTGTGCAGTTTTCTAGGGATTTGTAGGGTCCTATTCTGTTAGATGGTTGCTGTGTATGGTCAAGTCAGAACAAAACCATAGCTGATCCTCCAGTGAGTTTTCAGAGGCAGTTAATCTCATTGGAGGATATTGCCCATTTTTTTCTCCCATAGAGCAGCTGGTGGCCTCAAACCACTTGCCTTTGGGAGTGCAGTACAGCTTCTTGCCATTATGCCACCAGAGTGAAACCCATACTTGGACCAGAAGGCAGACACCAGAACAGAAAGGAAACACTGCATGGTTAAAAATCGGGAAGGGATGTTCCATATCGCCATACGTTTTCAATCTGTATGCAGAACAGATAATCTGGGAGGCTGGACTCCACGAGGGGCAATGTGGCATCAGAATTGGTGGAAGATTGAACATCAATCTGCATTATGTACATCACATAATCTTAGTTGCTGAAACCGAAGAGAGCCTGAAGCACCTGCTGCAGAAGGTCAAGGACTGCAGCCTCCAATATGAATTGAAGCTCGACATCAAGAAAACAAAGATTCTCACCACTGGACCAATTGGCAGTGTCATGATAGATGGTGAAGAGATTTGAGATTGTTGACAGCTTCAGTTTGCTTGGATTCATAGTCAACCCTCTTGGTACCAGCAGCCACGAAATCAAAAGATGAATTGCATTGGGAAAGACAGCTGACAGGGACTGCTCCAGAGTACTAAAAAGCAATGATATCAGTCTGGAGACTAAGGTGCACTTGATCCAGGCGATGGTCTTTGCTTTTACTTGCTATGCATCAGAAATCTGGACAATGACTGGGGATGATAGAAGGAAAATTGATGCCTTTGAGCTGTGGTTTTGGAGAAAAGTGTTGAATATACTGTGGGCAGCTTAGGAGTACAAATAGGATCATTCTGGAGAGGGTGAAACCAAGCTGCTCCTTGGAGACAAGGATTCTAAAGCTTCGTCTGACATACTTTGGAGATGTTGCCAGGAGAGACCAATCCTTGGAGAGGGATATCATGCTTGGGAGGGTGGAGGGACAGCACAAGAGAGGAAGACTGTTGATAAGATTGATTGATTTAGTGACTGGGGTAATGGTGGTAGTAGGCCTGTCAGAGACAATAGAAGTTGACACAGGATAAAGCAGGGTTCGGAGCTGTTGTACATAGGGTTGCTATGAGTTGCAAGCAGCTCAACAGCACATAACAACAACATTCTGTTTGGATTCTCTAGGGAGTTGTGCTATTAATCCAAAGCAGTGACTCTGTGACAGTTCAAATCCACCAGTGATTCTGAGTGAGAAAGATGGGTAATCCTCTTCTGTGAGATTTATGGCCTCTAGAAAACGTGCAAATGGGTAAGCTATGAGTTGTTTCCATTTAATACCAATAAAAGAGAGAGATTAAGTTGTCTAAACAGAGTTTGTTGGACAATCCACCCCACCCTCTAAAAATTTTTAAACTTTAAACATTCTTTCTCCTTTTATTGTTGTTGTTATATGGCACCGAGTTGCTTGTGACTCATAGCGACCCTATGTACAAGAGTCCTAAAAGCCACTCTATTCTGTGCCATCCTCATCTTCTCAAACACTCATTCCCACCACTCCAATCACAGAAATCAATCCATCTCATCGAGGATCTTCCTCTCTTGCTCCGTCCCTCCACTCTCCCAAACATGATGTCCCTCTCCAAGGACCAGTCCCTCCTTGCAACATGCCCAAAGTATGTCAGACAAATCTTCAGAATCCTTGACTCCAAGGAGCATTCCAGCTTCACCTTCTCCAGGACAAACCTGTTTGTTCACCTAGCAGTCCATGGTATATTCAACACTCTTCTCTAGCACCACAGCTCAAAGGCATCAATTGTCTATCGTCCCTAGGCACTGTCTAACTCTCCGATGAATAGCACCTAATTGCGAAGACTATAGCCTGGTGATCAGTCTCCAGCCTGACATCGTAGAAAGTTATTTTTTTTAAAACCACTAATGAATAATTTGAAATGTAATTTCCCCCCCTTCTTACTGTGATTTCAGTATTTACAAAGCAATTGACTTTGCTCTATCGTTCAGAAAGCCTTCTGTTGCAATGGTAAATAATGCTGCTGTCAACATTGGTGTACAAATCTGTTTGTGCCTTAGTTCTCATATCCTCAGGGTATATTTCAAGTAGTGAAACAGCTGGGTCATATGGAATTGCTATGTTCGGCTTTTTGAGGAAGTGCCAAATTGCCTTCCAGAATGGTTGTACCATTTTACAATCCCACCAATAATGTGTATGAGTTCCTTTCTCGCCATATCCTCTCCAACATTTATTACTTGGTGTCCTGTTAAGCTTTGCCACCTTTACTGAAGTGAGATGGTATATCATTGTGGTTTTGATTTGCATCTCTCTTATTGCGAGTGATTTGGAGCATTTCTTCATATGTGTGTTTGCCATTCTAATATCTTCTTCTGAGAAAATTCTTTCCATGTCTTTTGCCCATTTTGTAATTGTGTTAACAGTCTTTTTCTTGTGGAGGCCGAGGAGTATTCTGTAAACTTTGTTTTAAGACTCTTGTCTGAGATGATATTACCAAATGTTCATTCCCAGTCTTTGAACTTTCTTTTCACCCTGTTCAGAATAATTCCTTATTTTTTTTTGTACAAAAAAGTATTCCAGTATGACTGCTAATATTGCTGCAAAAATAATGCAGCATTTTGGTTGCTTGATATTTATATGCTGTTGTTGTTGTCATGTGCCGTTGAGTCGTTTGCGACTCATAGCGACCCCATGCACAACAGCTCTAAACCCTGCTCTATCCTGCGCCAACCGCACTGCCTCCGACACACCCATCCCGATTACCCCAGTCACCGAATCAATCCATCTCATAGAGGGACTTCCCCTCCTGTGCTGTCCCTCCACCCTCCTAAGCATGAT
>NW_006400121.1:844096-846195 GCF_000299155.1 Elephantulus edwardii
TGTTCTCCAGATTTCTTGGCACAACTTGGTGAGCACATCCAGGGCAACATCTGTTATCTGAAATACTTCAATTGGTATACCATCTATTCCTGGGGCCTTTTTTTTGCTGTTTCCTTCAAAGCAACTTGAACTTCTTCCTTCATCACCATAGGCTCTTGCTCATATGTTACTTTATTAAATTCTTCTGTATCTGCCAATTCCTTTCTATACAATGACTCAGTATATTCCTTCCATCTTCTTTTAATACTTCCTGGATCATTTAATATTCTGCCTAAATAATATTTATGTGCTACTTTCATAATAAACCTTGGTATGCAATGTTAAATGTTATGTGTAATTTTAAAGTTTTTTTTAAAAAGGAAGGGTTCTGTTTAATTTGCATGGTTAATTGCCATCAAGTCAGAACCAAGTGGATTTTCAGAGGTAGTCAGTCACACAGGAAGAGATTGCTCATCTTTCCTTCTATAGAACAACAGGTGGATTCAAGCTATATGCCTTTGGGTTTGCAGCATAGCTCCTTACCACTTGTTGTTGGGCACCAGTTCACCCAAAACTGACTCATAGCTAACCCTCCAGCAGGTTTTCAGAGGCAGTAAATCCCACAAGAGGATATTGCCTATTGACTTTCAGAAGAGACCATGGTGCTAGGGATATCACTGCCAATGTTAGATGCATCTTGGTTGAAAACAAAAAGTACCAAAAGAATGTCTGTATTTTATTGACTGTGCAAAGGGATTTGACTGTGTGGATCACAACAGATTGTGGCTAACCTTGAGAAAAATTGGAATACCAGAAGTTAATTGTGCTCATGTGAAATTTATACCTAGATTAGGAAGCTATTGTTCAAACAGAGCAAAGGAACAACAGCTCATGGTCAACAAAGCATAAGTAGACAATTTTTCTGGTATTTCCTGCTTTCTGCCTCATCCATATGATATCACCAGCGATAACCCTGATGTCATAACCTCATCTGAATTTAGCTTGAAATTCTGTTCTTTCTTTGATTGTGATTAATACCATGTGAGTAATGTAATGCAACCAAATGGAATTTTCTCATTTGAAAAAGAAAATTTTTGTTAAGTGAAAGTTTACAAAGCAAATTAGATTCCTATTTAACAATTATTACTCAGAGTTTTTTTAGATACAAAATGCATTTTTTACACCATTCTGATTTAAAAAAAATATTTTGTTGTCCCCTTATTGTAATTGTTCAGTTGCTTTGCCACTGATGAGCATTGATCTCATATAGATGGTATTTATTTCTAAAGATTCCCAGTGTTTGTTGGTAATATTTATTTGTGAGTCAGTCTGTTATGTAGCTTAAAGGTGACCACCGAGGATAGTTTTGTCTCAAGGTTTAGGTTTATATTACCTGAAGGTAATCTTTTCAAGACTAGCAGTCTTATCTATCCAGAAAGTAGCCAGATAAAATTTTAACGAGAATATTTGAGCAGAAATAATTGTTTACATTAATTTACCTTTCTACTTTTTTCCAGGTATAACATTAGCTGTTTTCCATTATTTATTTCCAGTCTCTACATAATACTTCAAAAATAGGTGGAAAACCAAAGTTTAACTCAACTGGAATAATAAGTAACTTGTGCTCGATCACACAAACAATAAGTGGCAGATTTGAAATTTGATTTAAGCCTTTCTGACCTAAACACACACATTAAAATTGTGAAGTAGGTCATTCTGAATGATAGATGACCAATGACAACTATTTTGAGGAA
Source organism: Elephantulus edwardii (assembly GCF_000299155.1). Taxonomy (NCBI): domain Eukaryota; kingdom Metazoa; phylum Chordata; class Mammalia; order Macroscelidea; family Macroscelididae; genus Elephantulus; species Elephantulus edwardii. Next base: position 845,830 of record NW_006400121.1, read on the forward strand.
GCTACCATATCTCCAGTACAATTTTGAGTATTTTTCAATTCAACAACCTCATTATCCAGGACTGTATTGGATAGTGTTTACTGACCGTGCAAGCAGTTTGAATTCAAGGGGGAATTCTTTTTGAAGCGAAAGCAGGCTAGTCCTCTGTGTTGCCATTTTTTCCAGCCATTAAGTTAGATTGTAGTGATAGAATAGTGATCACTGATGTCTGGTAAAGAGCCTTTCAGGAAGATTTTATTTCTTTTTGAAATTTGAAGGGTACTACAGAACAATCTCACTGATTTCACATGTAAGCAAGATTTTACTGAAGATTATCCAAAAACGACTGGATCAGCACAAAGCAGAGAACTGCCAGAAGTCCAGGCT
>NW_006400121.1:847285-851285 GCF_000299155.1 Elephantulus edwardii
TAACATACTTTGGACATGTTGTGAGGAGAGACAGGTCCTTGGAGAAGGACATCTTGCTTGGGAGGGTGGAGGTACAGCGCAGGAGAGGAAGGCCCTCTATGATGTGGATTGATTCAGTGACTGGGATAATTGGGATGGGAGTGTCAGAGACGGTGCGATTGGCACAGGACAGAGCGGAGTTCAGGGCTGTTGTGCATAGGGTCGCTATGAGTCCTAAGCGACTCGATGGCACATAACAACAACTTTCAGATCATGTTACATGACAACAGGTTTACTATGATCCTTTGAACAGTGGATCCGAACCTTGACCTCTCTTGTGCTATCCTCACCATCTCTGATATACTCTAGCCATTGTTATAATCACCATGTCAATCCCTATTGTTGATGGTCGTCTTTTCCTGTGTCGACCTTTCCAAGTATTGCGTCTTTATATAAGGACTGGCCCCAAATAATAGTGTGTCCCAAGTATGTGAGACAAAGCTTCACCATTCTTACTTCCAATGGTTCTTCAAGATAGAGTTGTTCTTTTTTTTTTCTCTTGGCCATCCATGGAATGAATATTCATTACTCTTTTCCAGAACCACAACTGAAAGTCATCGATTTTCTTCTGTTACCCTTATTATTTGCCTAACTCTCAGATGTATAGCAGGTAATGATTTGACAAGACCATAGGTTGGATCAGGTACACCTTAGTCTCTAATTTTACATCTTAGCTGTTTACTTTGGATAGGTCTCTGAAAACACATTTTTCGTAAGCGATGAGTCATTTGATTTCTTGATGGTTGGTACAAAGGATCTTGATTGTAAGTCTTAGTCAAAGGAAATCATTGACAATTTCAGTCTTTCTGCCATCTCTCACGATGTTGCCTGTTAACCCAGTGGTGAAGATTTTTGTTTTCTTGATGTTGGATGTAATCCATATTGAAGGCTATAGTCTTTACAGAGATGAAAGTACAGAAACTTTTTGATTAGATAAAGAATTGTGGTAGAACTTGATACTAGGAGATAATAGAGTCTTAGTATTTTTAAAAGTTACCATTTTTCATTTCCATTACTATTTTAACATTTATAACTTAAACTTTAATACAAATTGGGGTTTCAGTGAAACAAATAAATCTTACACTACAAAGGAATTAGTACAAATTTAGAGATCTTGTGGTATACTGTCAAGTTAGCGTGGACCTATAGCTGACCCTCTTGCTGGTTTTGAGAGCTAGTAAATCACACAGGAGGATTTTGTCCTTCTTTCTCCAACAGAGAAGCTGGGGGATTTGATCCTTGTGCCTTTGCTTTGGCAGCTCAGTTCCTTCCCAGTATTCCACCAGAGCTCCCTAAAAGACATTGTGATTACTTTTAAGCCATTATAACCTTTAAATTTTCTCCTAATTTGCAATGTGTAGGTATTTCTATAATCAGAGATACACTCAACGAGAGTACAGTAGGATTCCATTCCTTTTCTCCCCCTTCTTTTGCATGTTTGGCAGGACAGAGGTAATTCCTATAAAAGAAAATATTTGAAATATTGCATGCTAAAGTAAATGTTTAGAACTTTTGACTTCCAGCTTTTAGACACAACAGTAGCTCCTGTTATGTGCCATGAAGTCTGAACTGAAACATAGCTGTCTGAGATGGGAGCAAGGATAACATAAGGATAGCCAATTCTTGCTTCTCCTAACATCACAAAGGAGAACTGTCTCCATCAGTAACATCCACAGTACTAATTGCATAGCTACAGGATCAGACATAGACGTGCACGCTTCTGCACCCTTTTTCACCAGTTCTCACACCAATCTCACTAGTAACTGTGACCATTTATTGCAGTGACCATGCCGAGATCACAGTACCATACTTAGGATCGTGGAGCTTCCTAGGAAAGTTAGCAGGCTAAAATGTAAAGCAGCAGTGCTGTAGTTGTTGTTATGTGCCGTCGAGTCACTTCCGACTCATAGCAACCCTATGTACACCAGCCCTAAACTCTGCTCTGTCCTGTGCCAATCGCACTGTCTCTGACACTCCCATCCTGATTATCCCAGTCACTGAATCAGTCCACCTCATAGAGGGTCTTCCCCTCCTGCACTGTCCCTCTATCCTCTCAAGCATGACGTCCTTCTCTAAGGGCCGGTCTCTCCTTACAACATTTCAGAAGTATGTTAGACGGAGCCTCAGAATCCTTGCCTCCAAGGAGCCACCCAGTATAAACCTTTCCAGGATGAATCTGTTTGTTTTCCTAGCAGTCCATGGTACTCTCAATACTCATCTCCAGCACCACAACTCAAAGGCATCAATTCTCCTTCTATCCACCTTGGTCATTGTCTAACTCTCTGATGCCTAACAAGTCATAGCAAAGATCATGGCCTGTATCAGACGCACCTTAGTCTTCAGAGAGACACCATTGCTCTTCAGTACTTTGGAGAGCTCCCTAACAGCAGACTTTCCCATGGCAATGCGCCTTTTAATTTCCTGGCTACTGGTGCCAAGAGTGTTGACTGTGGAGCCAAGCAAACTAAAGCTGAGCACAATCTCAATCTCTTCACCATCCATCCTGATGCTGCCAATTGGTCCAGTGGTGAGAATCTTTGTCTTCTTGACATTGAGCCTCAATCCATAGTGGATCGACACTGCTTTAAGATGATAAGTTGAGAATTAATGGTCTGTCATTAATTATCAAAAAGAATTTTTCATTGTTTTTGTCATGGTCAATCACGCTGCTATGAATATTGATATACAAGTCTCCATTTGTCCCTCAGTTCCTCTTTTCTCATGGTATTTTCCCAGCAGTGGAAAAGCTGGGTCCAATGGAATTTCTTTGTTCAACTCTCAGAGCAAACACCAGACTGCCTTCCAGAGTGGTCGTACTATTTTACAGTCCCATAACAAGTGTTAAGATAAGAGATGAGTTCCTGTCGTTCCACATCTTCTCCAACATTTATCACTTGCTGTCCTGTTAAACTCTGTCACTGCTACTGGAGTGACATGATATCTCATTGTGGTTTGGTTTGCATCTCTCTCTGTTCACCATCCCAAGAATGTAGACACAGCCCAAATGTCCCAACCACAATTGAATGGATTGAGAAATTTTGGTACATTCGCATGATGAAATATTATGCAGCACACAGGAGTAATGATTTTGTAAATCACTACATAATTTGGGAGGGCCTGGAGAACATTATACTAAGAGAATTAACTGAGTCCCATAAGGACATGGTATAAGACCATTATTATAGAATGTGTATGAGGATCCAATAGTGGGGACAGTGGGGGTGAGGTGGGATGAATAATCAGGGCCACACAATTTAAAAAAAATTTTTTTTATTGTATTATTTTTATGTGTACCATCAAATCAGATCTGACTGTGCAGGAGGATATTGCATCTGGTGGATTTGAACTGCATACCTCTGGGATTGCAGTGCAGCGTTTTGCCGCTAGGCCACCAGAGCTCCCTTAGGGCTACACAATTTGATGGGTGGAGGGGATGAGTGTGTTTAGGAAATGGGAAGGCTCCAAGGTGGAAAAACAAAGTATAAGAACTTTGTAAGTAAACCAGTGTAAAAGAAAAATTTTAGGTATAATAAAACGAGAATTTCAAAATCTAAAAGTAAATACAATGCTGTGAAAGCATATGCTGTGCATATGGATAGTATACAAGGAACACCTGTTAATACAGTCTTATTCAAATAAATACACCAACCATCAAAGCCAGAGATGAAGAAATTGAGGGTTTCTACCAACTTTTGTAGTCTGAATTGATTCAACATGTAATCAGGATGCATTAATAATAATTAGTGATTCGAATGCAAAAGTTGTACACAAAGAAGGAATGTTGGTTTTAAAATATGGCCTTGGTGACGGAAATGAGACTAGAGATAAAATTATAGAATGACAGTGTCCCTGTAGATTAATACTCATGCCTGACATGTTGTTGTTGTTATGTGCCGTGGAGTCGCTTGCGACTCATAGCGACCCTATGTACAAAAGCCCCTAAACTCTGCTCTGTCCTGTG
>NW_006400121.1:852206-857580 GCF_000299155.1 Elephantulus edwardii
TCAATGAAACACAGATAGACATTCTTCTGGTATTCTCTGCTTTCAGCTAAGATCCATCTAACATCAGCTACAATATCCCTAGTACCACGTCCCCTACTTAAAAAATAATTTTTGCATTTGTCAGCTTTATCAAACAGGTAACTTTTATGACCAATCCTTTCGTAATTAATTAGATATTTGAAAATGCTCTATTTTTTAATGTAGCTTCTTATTACATTATGTCACTTTAACGACAGTTTATGCCTCATGCAAACCATCATATTTTCATTTGCTTCCTTTGCATCTGATAGTTGAACAGTGAGCAAGGAAGATCAAAGAAGATGCCTTTGAATGTAATGTTGGAGAATAGTACTAAATATTCCATGAACTGTCAAAAGAACAAATCTTGGAAGATCTGTGCAACCAGAGTACTCCTTAGATTCAAAGATGACAAAACGATTTCTCATTGGTTTTAGGCATATTTTCAGGAGAAACCAGTCTTTAAAGAGAGTAGTCATCTTGTTGGGAAAAGTTGAGGATAAATTAAAGAGAGGAAGACTCTCAACAAGACTGATGGACACAGTGACTAGCAGAGTTGGCTTGAGTATAGCAGTGGTCAGGATTGTACAGGATAGGGTATGGTTTGGATCTGATGTTTGTGGAATCACTGTGAGTCACCTAACAAGTAAGTATCATTCTTTATATTGTATAAAAACTATATTGCTGCTAAATCATTAGAGGATAATAATGTAAAATGAAATTACCAACTTGAATTTTCAGGACTATATGGCAATTTCAGATGCTTCTTGGTTTATAAATTTTTATTACAAAGTGTAGCATATCTCTTAGTTTTCAAGAAAGTTGATTTTCAAGAAATTAAAAATCACGTGTTCAAAATTATACAGTTAAATAGACTAGACTCTGAATCTTTCGGTACTGATTTGCTGCTCTACTCACTAATGTTTTTTGGTGGTGTTTTCAGTTGATTCTAACTTACAGCGGTATAGCAGATAAAATTTGCAGATTCCTGTGCCATCCTTGTAATCTCTGTTGTGCTTAAACTCATTGTTGCAGTTCCTATGTCAAATTTGTTTTCATAGTTTATTCAGTAATTACTAAAATACATTATTTTTGTTGTTATGTATTGATGATTCAGAAACGACCCATAGTGGATCTTTCAGCAGATTTTTAGAGACTGTAGATTACATGGAAGGAGATTGCCCATCTTTTTCCTATGAAGCTGCTGGTGGCTTTGGACCATGTACCTTTGTGTTAGTTAGCAGTTCATTTCCTTACCAGGATACCATGTGAGCTCCTCTAAATACATTACCCATGTAATTTTAAAAAGTAATTTTCATTGGGAAATAAATAGTTGATTCTTCTTATTTATGATAAGAATCTGCACTTACGGATTTGCCTAGTAAAGTTTATTTTTTATGACTAAATCAGTATTTCAGGCATTATTCCTGTTATTCAAGGACACATGCAAAAACAGTCCCCAACACTTCTCAGGTCTGGGGCATTGATTCTTACTCATGTAGTCCTTGCAATATGCTGTAGAACTGCCCCATAGAATTTCTAAGGTATAAATCTTTATGGAAGCAGACCCCCTAAGAACTAGTGGATTAGAACCAGCATTCTTTGAATTGTCGTTTGCCATTGAGTTGGAACCAATCCATAGCTGACCCTCTTATGGGTTTTCAGAGGTAGTAATTCACACAAGAGAGATTTCTCATCCTTCTTCTGTGGAGCAGCTGATGGCTGTGTGGTTGCAGCATAGCTTCTTACCAATAGGTCACCAACAGCTAAGCATTTGAGTCATACAATAAACCCATTGCCATTGTGCTATAAATGAATCTAGTTTATCTGATGCTATACTTACACACAGGAAGCCTTCTTCTGGAAAAGAAAATATATTTTATAGAAGCTTTGTTCAGATTTGAGTTTTAGTGTGGTTAGTCATAAGTTCTTTGAACTACACTATATCCAGAGAAGGCTGATTTGTATTGTTATCCCAAATAATGAAAGCTGATATCAATTTATCAGTGCAAAGTAGAAAAAGGAAGTTTAATTTGTTTTTTCCTAGAAATTCTACTCTCTAGAGTAGATAATAATGTTATTACCATGTTGTATTTTTGAAATATTTTTGTGATTTTGACAAAACTTTGCAGAATAGTTGGATTTTTCATTCATTCATTGTTGTACATTTTCCTCCCTACCCTCCCAGTTCACTTAAAAAAATTGTTTCATAATTTCTTCCTTCCTACCCCACCCCTCCTCCAGTCCACTTTGCTATGCACCATTTATTCTGGACTGTTGTCATACAAATAATGCATGATCATATATTCCTTTTAAATAGTTATTTTCTTCATGATCAAAATCCCTAGCTATCAGAGAGATGCAAATAAAAACAACTGTGAGCTATCATCTCATCCCAGCAAAGTTCAACAGAGAGGCAAACAATCCTGGCGAAGTTACGGAGAGAATGGAACCCTTATTCACTGCTGGTGGAAGTTAAATTGGTGTAACTACTGTGGCAGGTGGTTTGGTGCTTCAAACTGAAATTATTGGTTTTCTGGTCTTTCTAGTTCCTTCTTGATTCTCAAAATGTTACTCCTTTGTTTTAAAAGTGAAACACTAACAAGCACATGTAAAACCTGACTCACCGGAAAATTAAAAAAATTCCATCAAAGAAATCCAAACTAACATTTATTATACCTAGTACATTGGGGTGTCCTTACTGGAATCATTTAATAACAGTGGCATTGTTTCTCATTTCAGTGAGCTTAAGGTCTGGTAGCTTAGTGATCACGAGTTGCACTGCCAATACAAGGGCAAGTGGTTTGGATCCACCAGATACTCTGCGTGGGAAGGATGGACAGTCTCTGTCTGTGTGATTGACAGCCTCTGAAAACCTCCTGGCAGGTCAGCTATGAGTAGGTTCTGACTAGATGGCACATAAGAACAACGAGAAGTCAGCTTAAAAACATAGAATGCTAAAGTGACCAAAATCTTGCAAAGGGAAATGAAATAGAAGTGGAAAGTTCTTTTAATAACTGAAGAGCCAGGGCCCTTGGTATCTGCCCTGTTGTTGTCATTGAGTTGGTCTGTAACTCATAGCAAGCCTGTGTACAGTAACTCTGAGCCCTGCTGTATACTCAGCTAGTTTCACTGTCTCTTATGCAGCCACCTTCATTGTCTGCCCTGTTTTATTGTTGTGTGTTGTGTACTGTTGAGTTGGAACTGCCCCATAGTTGACCCTCTAGCAGGTTTTCAGAAGCAGTTAATTGCACAGGAAGAGATTGCTCATCTAAAAGCACAAGGGATTGCAGTGCAGATTCTTAAATTAGACCACAAGAGCTCCCTATTATCTGCCATACACAGCCTTTATTGATTTTTCATTCTTCAGGAAGGGAGCTCTGGTGTTAGTCTATGGTGATTTGTACTGATAAGGCAAAGGCCAAGTACTACCTCTGGAGGTTCAAATCTCCCGGCAGCTCCTTGGGTGATAGATGGTATCTGCTGTTACAAAAGTAAGTCACAGCCGTGAAAGATCTCTGAGTCAGCACCTACTCGAGAGCAGTAAGAGTTTGAGTTACCTAGAAAATTAAGTCATTTATGTGGTATAATCCTGTTCTTTTGGAGAGAGATTTTTCTGAATTTTAGTTTTTAAGTTTTCTATTATCAAGCACTTTTGACCTTAGGAAAGGTACTTATCTTCGTCGCAATTTTCACATCTGTAAAATGTGGGCATTAGATTTCGTAGCCTTCAAATTTAAGCCAAATATTCAAGATCTCCCTTTCTTTTCAACCTTATTTTCCATATAATATAACATAGGTGAATATAATTTTCCCTTTATTTTTTTTTCTGTTATTTTTTTTGCCCAGGAGTTAATACTTAAACTTCTGTTATTTATACTTGTATTTATTCCTCCTTTTTTCTTCAAGACCCATCTAGAAATTCTTGCTTTCTGAAAAACTGCTGAAAACTTTCTCTATAAATTTTCTTTATATAATTTTTACCTTTTTATAAAGTTTCTACCCTTACTTTCTTTTGCATTTTATGTTATATATACACTTGTTTTAATCTCAGGATGTAAGCACCTTGATGGGAGGTAGTTTTCTAATTATATTTGTATCTTTATCTCAAAGAACGCTTATTTATATTGAAAATCCTTAATTTTTTTACTTGAATTTGGTTTGTGATATCACTAAAATTTTCACTGCTTTTGAATTAGAAAAAAAATTTATGACCCTCCTTTGGGTTTCTGATGTAGTAAATTGCGTGGGAGAAGATTGCACATCTTACATCTTTAGAGTCATTGGTAGATTTGAACCACCAGAGAGACTGGCCTTTGGGTTAGTAGCACAACTCCTTGTGGACTATGCTCCAGAGCTTCCTTGTCACCAGAGGGTCTTAGTTTTTGCTATGTGGATTTTATATCATGAATTAACAAATTATTCCACATGTGCCAAATCCTTCCTTCTGCCTATTTTGTAAATATAGGTTTTTTAAAACACAGCCTTGTCCATTTATTTATGGATAGTGTACAGTTGCTTTTTTAATACTCTGGTATAGTTGAATAGTTACCACCATATGGCCTCAAAGCCTAAAATATTGATTCTTTGACGTTTAGAGAGAAAAAGTTTGCAGACTACTGCTTTGTATTACAAGCAGATTGAGGCTTTGCACTTTAGGAGTAAATGAATATTCAACTTTAATTGAACATTTATACTTCTTTGTTAAGAGCTTTGGTGGCCTAGTTGTAAACTGTGCTGTAACTCCAAAGCCATGCAGTTTGAATCTCTGTGGAAGAATCTCCTCCTGTGCAAGTTAATTGCTTTTGAAAACCTGTTGGAGGTCAGTTATAGATTGGCCCCTACTCAATAACACACAGCAGCAATAACAACCACCACCACCACCTCTTTATTATGCTTGAAACAGAATAATTTCATGTCAAATAGGAAATATGAAAACACTCAAATTTTGAAATAAGTAAGACATTTCCCATTTTCACATGAAAAGTAAATAATTTTTGTTGTTTTTGTTTTTGAGTATCCTCGAGTCTGAACTGACCCACAGCTGAACTTCCTGAAGTTTTCAGATACGGTTAATCATATGGGAAGAGATTACCCATCCTTCTCCCACAGAGTAGCTGGTGGATTCGAACCACCTGCCCTTGGGATTGCAGCACAGCTTCCAGTAGGGCACCAGAGCACCCTAATATTTGATTAGGTTTCTGCTACTGGAAGAGGGGGGATGACTGGATTTATAGGATTTACCTTCTGAGTATTTTTTTTTAATTGGAATTTTAATGAAAGTTCTAGAGAACTTAGACTTTCATTCATTCATTGTTGCACATTTTCCTCCTAGCGGCCCCCCCCCCCTCCCCAG